>NW_020200907.1:67996-73271 GCF_001531365.2 Cynara cardunculus var. scolymus
TGTGTAGCTGCTGTTTCAAACGACTAAAAGCAAGAATAATCACAAAACAGCAAACACAGTCACAAAATGAAGCTGCTGTTTCAAATTTACTGTTTTAAATTCTTGCTGTGTTCTTTTCTTGTTGCTGTTGACTGCAGATCTAAACACCAACACAGCACAGATTTCCTTGTTGCTGTTTCAAAGCATCTTCTCAATGTACAAAAACAGACCCTTGCTGTGGAGCTGCTATTTAGCTGTTTTAATTCTTGAGCTTCAATGTAATCACTTAAATCTGTTTCAAATCAACCTGTGGATGATGCTTTCACATATCTGTTTCATAGTTGTGTTGCTGTGTTACTATTTAGCTATGTAACAATGGTTGATGCTGCACCAAACAACACTACGATCCTCACTTGCTGTCAAAACGTAGTTGCTGCTGTTCTTGTTCTGTCGAAACAACCTGCACACTGCTTAAACAAGACTGCTGTTTATTGCTTAAACAACCAAGTCTGTGAGTAAGATGAAAACAGATTAACAGTGCGTGATTAGCTTTGAATCTGGTCAAAAACAGAATAACAATGAGGGATATGGAATGAAAAAAAATGATCAAAGATCAATTGATTCCCAAGGCCAATTTGAAAAGCTCAAAAACACAATAATTCCAACTCACTACACAGAACTGTACATAAGCTGTGTGTACATACTGTTTAAATCGAACCAGAACTTGATATCAACCTTGCTGCTTAAACCTGTTTTACCTCCTGATGTCAAGATCACAACAACTTGTTGCTGCTGCTGTTTCTTCTCTGCTTTAAAGACCTACTGCTTCTGCTGTGTATGAACCTAACTGTGAAACAGCGGCTGCTTAAAACTGCACACAATTGCTTACTCAAGAATTCATACCACACAGTCTATTCTGCTCCAAGATACCTAAACTTGGTCAATCACACAGCAAAATAAGCATCTAAGCAATGAAATCCGATTGAGAAAGCTAAACTGCACAATTTCAAATGTAACMGCAAGHTATGTRATCAATTCAATCAAGCAATYTGTCTACCTACTAYCTTGTTACCACGTGGGCTACTACTTTACAAAACCGAAAGCAAACCAGTTTCTTGAACCTTCTTTCCAAAATTGTATGATAAACAGTCAGATAGCTTCAAATGGCAAGAAATTTCCACACAGGCAGATTGCTGTTGTTCCAATCTTCAAATCAGGCAAGAAATTCTGTACAAAAACAGAAACCTAAACCTGTTGTCTATTGCATAAATCTTCTTYTCCGCTGTTTACGGCATTCTCCATACCAACAAACCTGTCAAGCTTGAGATTTAAATCAAACATTTCAAGTAACTAAACCAGACAGCACAAAAATGATTTAAAACCTTTCAACACATGAAACTTAACCAGTCAAGGTTAGAAGCTTAAACCGACCAGCATGAATGTTAAACCAAACAGAATATGAGACTTAACCTGACAGCATAAGGCTTAAATTGGACACTTGAAATGAGACAGCAACTTAACCAAAATGAAATATTGTTTAAAATCACAGACAATTAAGAATCCCAATGATGAACTAGATTGAAATTGAATCGATTCTTAACAAGATATTGAACAATTTACCAAATTGAATCAAGAAATATTGGACAATCAAGAATCTGGGTAATATGAATTGATAAATGGAATCAAGCGGATTAGAAGTCCGCTCAATATACTTCGATGCACAAATTCTAAGTCTACTAAACCGCTCACTGCTTGAGCTAATCCGCTGAAAGATTGAACAATTTACGCTAAATCTGAGATGCTTACCGAATCAGAGCTCTAATCCGGTCAAGAGGTGACCGGTTTAGATGAACACCGAACAAGGGTTGTCCGGTTTATGTAAAATTCGCTCAAATTTAAACCTCTTACCTGAAATTGTGCGGTGTACCTCTCCGTTCAAGGAATCCAATTAAGCTTTGTGAGGATTAGACATAGAATGCAATTGATGGTGAACAATCCGGCCACGTGYGGTTTATCCCTTTTCTCCGTTCAAGTGATGARCGGTGAAGATRAACACCGCTTGAGAAATCCGATCAAGGATCGTGCWKTTTAACCTTAGTCTTCACAATGAAYAATCTGATTGATACTTCTACAAGATGCTTCTCGGTTTATTGATGAAGATATGTTGAAGAAACCAGACTCTTATCCGGACAATGTAATGGGCTTAAAAAAAAAATTGGGCCTTAGAAATGATGGACGGATTAACAAAAATAAAACCAAACTCAAAATAAAACCAGATCAAAAACTAAAAAAAAAACACAAAAACAAAAAAAATTTAACAACAAAATGGATCAAAAACACCGTTTTACGAAAAAATTTAAGAACACAAAAAATTTAAAAAACCTAAAAATCCGATCAAATCACAAAAAATTGTGAATAACAAAGATTCACAACACAATTTCGAACATTTTGATCATATTTTTAACACAAAAACACAAGATTTTATGAAAAAAATCGGATCAAACAGAAAGAAAAAATTAAGAACGCGAAGAACACGAAGAACAAAAAAAATTCAGAAATTAAAATTTCACTTATCTTTCAAATTCTTCCTCTGATTTCTTGCATCCTGCTCTGATACCAATTGTGTGTCCACAATATCTGATCAATTCTTCATTTCTTCATCACAACAATGGCAGATTCATAGATTTAACAATAAGAACAATATGAACACATATATGAATATTRAGAGKAAAAGTCAATCCTCTCAATTCTGGTCAAACCTTCTATTATGTACGTAATCTTACAATTAAGCTCCTCTCTCACACTAATTACAAAGACTTAACCATATTTATATGGTCAACCTAACTAAACAAAGTCAAAGTCAAACCTATAAGAAAAGTCAAACACGYTGACTTTTTACAATTATAGACTATTTATAAACTTTCAAGACGAATACACTTAATACTGATTTCTCAGTCCTAACAGCGCGTTCCTCGAATGACAATGGTGTCATTTTTGGAAGTCCCGATCGTCGCAAAAAATTCTTTCGCTAACGTCTCGTTCATCTTGCATGGGATGGCTATCATGTTTTCCCAATGATGTGCAAGTAAATGATGTTTTACGCACATGAGTTTGTCACAAAGATTTGGGTCAAAAGCACGTTCACATAAAAATCGATTATGGCGTATTAACTCCAACCGATCATCAAAAGACGAAGATATATCTTTCGAGCGCGAAACAGTCCGTCGCCTACGCGGTGTCGGGACTGGAGTTTCATCCTCTTCCGGCTCATAATCATCATCGAGAGCCTCCGTCACCTTTGCTTTACCCTTTTCCCGCCATTGTTGAGACCTAGTCTTCGGCCCACCCGAAGCTTGACTCGACGAACGAGTTTGCCTCCTTTCAACAGTAGGGACTGTGACGGGGGTTTTATCGGGCTTTTTACCGGCACCAAAAGTTGACGGTGTCTCAAATGGGTAAGTTTCGGTTTGTCCTCCCTCCGGTATTCCTTCAAAATCAAATGTTATATCATCCAAGCCTTCATCCTCACCCTCCCCTATTTGATTCAAATCGAACCGAGAGTGTTTTGGGGAAGCCGTGGGTGAAAGGGCTAGGGTTGGTTCCTCATCACTGTTGATGGGAGTGGAAATGGGTCTTGAGGGTGCAATCATGGGAGGGGAAAATGAGGTGCTCAAATATATGGAAAATGGTTTAGGGGTTGAGGATGATTCGCCCAAATGTGATGAGAGAGCCACCCTAGTAAGGACGGCCATACCATCATCATCGATTGAGAGTATGGTGGTGGTTGGGGTTGAGTGTGGTGCGGATGAAAATGGAGGAAGAGAGGGACTTTCAGTCGCCGGAGGAGGGTCGCGGAAGGCGGCGATGGTGCTCGCGGCGATTGCACTGGCGGTTGAGGATCCTCCCATCGCCGACGAAGATGGTTCGGTCGACGAGGCTGCAACAGGCGGGGATGGCGGTGGCGTAGCAGCGGAAGCAGCGGCGTCATTCTTGCGCCAGCGAAGAGTACGCCGGGAAGGGTGGTTTCTCACCGGTTGCTTTGGTCGCTCCATGGAGAGTGGATGTGTGGCCGGCGGTTTCTTGGAAGGTGAAGGAAAGAAGGCGAAGGGGATGATGAGAAAAGGTGGGTTTTTGATTTTAGGTGGGTTTGGATTTGTGAATTTGAAATTAGAAATCTTGGGAAGGGAATAGAGGAAAAGGTGATATAAAGGACAATGACGACAAACTTATTTTTGTTTTTATTTTAAAAAGATGACCAATTTAAGTGACCTCATGCTTATGTTGTCACCTTAAAAAGGGACAAATACTTGTACAAAGTACAAGTATTATACCCAAAATTTTCAAAAAGACATAAGCTGAAAATATAAACTTGAAAATTTTATTAAAATTTTTTTTACAAAAATTGGTCATTTTTTAAATAAAATCTTGTTCTACATCATCACTTTTAAAAAATTTGTAAAAATTTCTTTTTACCTTCTTCCAATGATTTTTCTTTTTCCAAACATTTTTTCAAAGAAAACCCTCATATCAAAGGTAATCATCTACCATGTACTCGGCCAATGATTCCAAAAACCCTCTTTTCACAATCTCCCATGTTTACCTCACGATGACATCATGTGTCATTTCCTTAAACACTTCATTTCTAGCCAATTTCCCATTATCATGAAAAGAGTATGCATTTGTTCACACAAAAAAAATAAAATGCTGCTGGCTCCTCTCTTTTAAAATTCGGATTACCCAGACAGTGGGCACAAACTTCCCACTGTCTACTCAAAAACACCAGAATTTTCCTTTATTATTAATTTTTTTTTCTTTTTCTCCATTCTTGCTTTCAAATTCAAATATTTACAGACTGTTTGAAAATCCTTTTCAAAAATTACTGGGTTGGACCGATCATTCCCTCCAGGAGGAAATGCTTTATCCGATGCCCGTTAACTTTGAAAGTGCTATTATCTTGTGGATTCAAAAGATCCACAGTTCTGAATTTCCCCACATTGACAATGGTGAATGGTCCTGACCATCTCGACTTAAGTTTTCCGGGAAAAAGCTTTAGTCAAGAATTAAAAAGAAGAACTTTTTGACCATTTTCGAAAATTCGGTGATTTATCCTACGATCATGGCAAAATTTTGTTTTTTCCTTGTAGAGTTTAGCATTCTCGTAGGCATGAAATCTCCATTCTTCCAACTGATTAAGTTGGAGTTTTCTTTTTGCTCCCGCCGAATTTGCGTCCAAATTAAATTCTTTTATTGCCCAAAAAGCTTTATATTCCAATTCGAGCAGGAGGTGACATGCTTT
>NW_020200907.1:73651-76186 GCF_001531365.2 Cynara cardunculus var. scolymus
GATTACCGTTTTTGCATCGTTCTTGGGGCACGCCTTAGCTTCCACCCACTTTGAAACATAATCAACCGCTACCAAAATATACTGATTATTGAAAGACATAGGAAACGGTCCCATAAAATCAATGGCCCAAACATCGAAAAGTTCAACTTCAAGAATGTTATTTAAAGGCATTTCGTTTCGTTGGGACAAGTTTCCCATTCTTTGACACTGATCACATCTCTTTACAAAATCAAATGCGTCCTTAAACAATGTTGGCCAGAAAAATCCACTTTGTAAAATTTTTGCGGCCGTACGTTGTCCACCGAAATGGCCACCATACGGCGATGCATGACAATCTTTCAATAAAGAAAGGATTTCCAAATTTGGAACGCATTTTCGCAGAACTTGATCTGCTCCCATTTTGTAAAGAAATGGATCGTCCCATAAGTAGCGCTTACAGTCATGAAGAAATTTCTTAAAACGTTGACCGTTAAGATGATTTGGCTTAAGCCCACAAGCAAGGTAGTTGGCAATGTCGGCGTACCATGGAAGTTCATTTGGATGATTTTCTTGTATTGATAAAATGTACTCGTCGGGAAAAGTTTCTTTTATCACATGGTTTCCCCCGCTTGACACTTTGCCTTCGATCCTTGATAAATRATCGGCTACTTGATTGTCGCATCCCTTGCGATCAACTATCTCTAGATCGAATTCTTGTAAAAGAAGAACCCATCTGATAAGCCTCGGCTTAGCGTCGGTCTTTCTAAAGAGATATTTGATGGCAGAGTGGTCCGTATGCACGGTAACTTTGGTGCCAATCAAGTAGGATCGGAAACKATCGAATGCAAATACTACCGCAAGTAATTCTTTTTCGGTGGTGGTATAATTTAACTAGGCCTCCATCAAAGTTTTACTTGCGTAGTAGATGGGGTGAAAAATCCTGTTTCGCTTTTGTCCCAAAACGGCACCTACGGCCCAATCACTTGCATCACACATAACCTCAAAAGGCATGGTCCAATCTGGGGCAATGACAATAGGTGCCGAGACAAGAGCTTTTTTAATAGTTTCAAAAGCTTTTTTWCAATCRGAGGTAAATTCRAAAGTTTGATCGACATGCAACAAATTACATAAGGGTTTTGCAATTTTTGAAAAATCCTTAATAAATCTACGGTAAAAACCCGCATGTCCCAAAAAACTTCGAATGCCTTTGACCGAAGATGGTTCGGGCAATTGCAATATTACCTCAATTTTTGCTTTATCAACTTCCAAACCATTTTTAGAAATCATGTRACCCAAAACAATTCCTTCTTGTACCATAAAATGACATTTTTCCCAATTTAAAATTAAATCATGAGTTTCACATCTCTCCAARCTTTTCTTTAAATTGGCAAGACAATTTTCAAAAGATGTACCAATGACGGAAAAGTCATCCATAAACACTTCCATCGTATCCTCAATCATGTCCGAAAAAATTGACATCATGCACCGTTGAAAGGTCGCAGGTGCGTTACAAAGACCAAATGGCATACGCCTAAAAGCAAACGTTCTGAAAGGACAAGTGAAAGTTGTTTTCTCTTGGTCTTCGGATGCTATGTGAATTTGGTTGTAACCTGAGTAACCGTCCAAAAAGCAATAATATTCTTTTTCGGCCAATCGATCTAGCATTTGGTCAATAAAGGGTAAAGGAAAATGGTCCTTTTTGGTTGCTAGATTCAATTGCCTATAGTCCATACAAATCCGCCATCCGGTGACGGTCCTAGTAGGGATGAGCTCATTTTTTCCGTTGGTGATAACCGTAGTTCCACCTTTCTTCGGTACACATTGCACCGGACTCACCCATCCGCTATTGGAAATGGGATATATAATACCCGCATCTAACCACTTCGAAATTTCTTTCTTCACAACTTCTTTCATAATGGGATTTAGTCTCCTTTGYGGTTGCACCTTGCCAACTCTATTTTCTTCCAAGATAATCTTATGTTGGCAAAGGGAGGGACTAATTCCTCTGATATCTGCGATGGTCCAACCTATGGCTCTTTTGTGTGCTTTTAATACCWCTATCAACCTCAATTCTTGCTCATTACTTAATTTCGAAGAAATAATTACGGGTAATTTTTCCTCCTCCATAAGATAAACATACTTAAGGTGACTAGGTAATGGCTTTAACTCCAAATCGGGGGCTTTTTCTATGGATGGTGGTTGGAMWATTCTATCCTTAAAGTCAAGTTGCTCGAATGCCGCTAAATCTTCCAAGTCTTCCAACTCATCATTTTCTTCCAAAATGTCCTGAAGATTTTCTCCAATGTTGTTTTTGTAGGTAACGTTAATCAAACTTATTTCTAGATCTTCACCTAAAGCAGATATGACTGAACAATCGCCTACCTCTCCATGAAACTTAAGAGAATTAAACACATTAAATTTCACTTCTTGATCACTAACTCTCATGGTCAACTCCCCTTTTTGAACATCAATTAATGTTCTCCCAGTTGCAAGAAAAGGTCGTCCTAAGATGATGGGGACGTTCTTGTCAGCTTCATAGTCCAAAACTAGAAAATC
>NW_020200907.1:76778-81444 GCF_001531365.2 Cynara cardunculus var. scolymus
CATTTTTGCTTTTTATTCTTTCTRGAAAAGGCAAATTCTGCAAATCTGGAGCTGTTTGAACGGATCTGTTTGGTTGGACAGTGGGCACAATCTTCCCACTGTCGGGTTTTTCAACACAGAGCTGCACATTACTGGAAGTTGAAACAGGGATTGTTTTCTGGACAGAGACAGGGACTGTTTTCTGGATAGAGACAGATTTTTGAGTTTCTTCCGTGGAAGGACTCAAAATTGGAAAATTTGACATATCAAAAGCATGTGAAACCTCGTTTTGATGTGTTAGTTCTTCGACGGTTTCACATATATCATCATTGACTTTTGAACTCTCCTCACTCAATATGGTCACGGCTTTGATATGTTCTTTACCCTTAGGGGTTTCCGTGTCACTAGGCAAAGTTCCTAAAGGTCTACCCTTGAGATCAGCGGCAAATTGGCCCAGTTGGGTTTCGAAACTCCTTAATGTTGCATTGGTTTGGTTTATAAAACCTTTAAGTAATGATTCGAGTGAACCATTACCGTCCGATACATTTTGCCTAGGCATGTATGAGTGTGAGGATTGTCCATTTTGGTAATTGTGCGAAGCACCTTGCCCATATCCCGGGGGATTTTGTGGTCGATTTTGGACTTGAGTAACCCCAGGGGGTTGAAGTCCAGGATTTCCGGCCCAAGAAAAATTGGGGTGATTCCTCCAATTTGAATTATATGTGGGAGAAAATGGGCTATTTCTAGCGTGACTCCCAACATAGTTCACCGAGACAGGATTTCCGGGGCAATTCTCATAAGAATGGCCCTCACCGCAAAAGACACAAGATTCAGACATGGATGGTTTGGACATAATATATTGAACTTGATTATTCTCTCCATTCAAACGTAAATTGTTTTTAACCAAATTAGTTAAAGCTACAATTTGAGCATTTAAAGCAGAGATGGCATCAATTTCATGGATACCTGAAGCAGACTTAGAAACAACAGCACGAGGATTTGACCATTCTGTATTATTGTTTGAAATTCATTCCAGAATGTCATGTCCTTCGTTGTAAGTCTTAGCTGTGAACGCTCCACCGGCCGTTGCGTCAAGAATAATTTTAGCGGAATTGGAGAAGCCATTATAAAATGTCTCCAATTGAATGAAATGAGGGATTCCGTGGTGAGGACATTTCCGTAGAAGGTCTTTAAATCTCTCCCATGCATCCGAAACCGCTTCATCTTCTTCTTGTCGAAACGTCATAATTTCATTTCTAATTTTTACATTCCTCGTCGGAGGAAAGTAATTTTTCAGAAATTTTTCCGCCAAATCATTCCAAGTTAGGATCGAGTTTGGTGGTTGAGAATTTAGCCATGCTCTAGCTCTATCCTTCAATGTGTAAAGGAAAAGCGTTAAGCGTAAGGCTTCTTGTGTAACTCCGGGAATTTTAAAATGATCCGTCATTTCGATAAAAGATTTTAAATGAGAGTGCGGATCTTTCGACTATAATCCCCCAAACTGACCCATTACGGAAATCATTTGGAACATTACGGGTTTTGGTTCAAAAGTTGTGGCTGTCATTTCGGGCCTACCAATTCCCGCGGCCAACTGACCGAATTCGGGGGTTGCGTAGTCCCGTATGCCTCTATTTTTATCATCGGCAATRTTAACCGTGGCCTCCCGTGGAGGTGGATTATCCCCCATGGTTTGGTTACGATTATTTCTACCTCTTTTACGTCTCCTAATGGTTCTTTCTAGTTCAAGATCAAGAGGTAAAAGTTCACCGTATTGTAGCCTTGGCATACAACACGGGAAGTACGAGTGAAACAAAAGAACAAGGCTTAAATGAAAAACTCAAAATCTCAGGATAAAAATCACGTTACCTTTCCCCGGCAGCGGCGCCAAAAACTTGACAGGCTAGGATCGTTCGTGTTCTCCTAGTGGGCAGAATATCCCCACAATGACGGTGCAAGTGCAAGTGCACGCTGACACTATGATCGCTTGCAAGTAATAAAGTGGTACAAAGTACCGAGATCGTTCCCACGGAGAAAGGACGTTTGAGATTTAGAGATTTTTCATGAACTTCTTGCACGAGTTTCGAGGTGTAAAAACTTTGGATTTTTGTTTATAAAAAGACTAAAATAGGACCGACTATCTAATTAACGAAATAAAATTTTAATATTAAATGATGGGCATGGGTGCAAGTGTTTCTTAAGATAAAATCAACAATAAAATGGTTAGACTTTTACGAGTTGTTTATAAAAGTTTCGATCTCTCGAAAGTGAACTTTTATAACCGGGCCTTATAAAAGTCCATAAGGTTTTTACGTTTACCACTTCGAGACTTGCCGATCTAGCGAAAAAGTAAAAGGAATGAAAATTTCACCCAAATCTCTTTGTGATGAAACACCTATTGCTTAACCCCTAGCTAAATGCATGCAAAATTCGCGTCTCCGCGTAATTATACGACCCTCTCGAGTGCAATGTGCATCACTTAAGCCGTATTTCGGATCCGCCCATCTCTGGGTCTAAGATCTAATATTAACAMTTCAAAGTGATTAGCTTATCCGCATTTTAAACATCGTCCTAAGTGACCAAATTACGAAGTGATAAAAGATAAAAACACCCAAATATTATAAAAACATCCTAAGTTAAACTCACACCCATACAAGTAATTTAGCTAGACATAATTAAAGAGATAAAATAATACTGAAATATAAATTGCATTACTGTAAAACTAAATTACGAGTACAAGGAAATAAAATACTAGAAATTAAAGACATGAAATTAAAGACATAAAATTAAAGACATAAAATTAAAGACAATAAATTAAAGACATAAAATTAAAAAGCATTTATAATATTACTAAAAGAGATGAAACATATTAGAGAGTAACAAAAGATGGTGTTTTGTTGGTGTTTGGCACACCTTGGCACACTTCAAAAGAGCTCTCCCAAGCTTCTTTATATAGGGGAGAGAAGAGGGGGTGAAGGACACCCAATGAATACCCAAAGGTAATTAGTACTACTTAAAGAAAATACAAAAGAAAATAAAATACAATAAGGAAGACAGCTCATAACAGCTGGAGGAAAAATATCTGGAGGAATCTTCAAGCTGCACGTTTCCCAAGAAGCTCTAGCCAGGCTGGAAGACTTCCCACAATGGTGCCACAGTGGGCATAGCTGTCAGAAAAATACAGATTTTCGGAATAATACTTCTTCCTTTGTGTTTCAACATCCTTTTAAAACTTTTTGGAATAAAAGATAAAAACAAGAAAATTGGGTATTTAAAAATAGCAAAAAGGGAGGAAATAAATAGGAAATAACTCTTAAAAATAAGAGTTATCAGGATGTTCTTTCGGGGTTAGCACCAAGCCTCGAAAAAAGGGAAATTTACTTTGGTAATGTTCCTCCTAACATCAAGGAGGCCATCCTAGAGTGTCTTCCATTCACGCTTGACTCGTTTCTTGTCCGATACTTGGGGGTCCCTTTATCTCAGGCTCGGTTGAAGCTTTGTGACTATGCTCCGTTAATTGCTATGGTGAAGGGTCGCATTCTTAATTGGAAGTCCAAATTTCTGTCTTTTGAAGGGCGTTGTCAACTTATCATATCGGTCCTGCAATCCCTCCAACTTCATTGGATGTTGGTGTTCTTATTCCCGTCTGGGGTAATCCATGATTTAGAATCTATTTTTAGGAAATTCCTTTGGGCTCCAAGGGACGATCCTCGAGGTAGATGTAGATTAGCTTGGGATGTGGTCTGTCGACATCTTGCTTCTGGAGGCCTTGGGATTAAGTGATTGTCCACTTGGAATAGAGCTATACTTGCTAAACATGTGTGGGATATTGTGAGACATCAGGATTCTCTGTGGGTTTATTGGGTGTATAGCCATTATCTTCGCTCCTCTCACTTCTGGCTGGTTAGGAAAAGCTCAAATTGGTCGTGGGTCTTTCGCAAGATGTTGGACTTATGTAGTCAATTGCGAAGATTTTTGTTTTCCCAGGTTAGTGATGGTCGGGATACAAATGCTTGGGAGGATGGTTGGCTTTCCTGTGGTCATCTTTCGGCTTTTATCTCTTACCGGTTCGTCCATTTAAGTGGTTTCTCTACTCTTACGACGGTTCGTGATCTTCTAATGAGTTGGGACGGTGTTCGGCCGGATGATTGGACTAGTAGGTTTACTGAATTGCATTCTTCTCCATTACCTTTGTTGATTGATTCAGTTCGTGACAGAGTTCTTTGGGGGGAAGATCTTACTTCTGCTTCAGACTTCACGGTGAGTAATGCTTGGGATTTATTAGAGGGATCTCACTCGGTTGTTCCTTGGCACAAAGCGGTTTGGTTCTCTGGCCATATCCCTAAGCATGCATTCTGTTTGTGGCTTGCTTGTCAGAGGCGTCTTCCTACACAAGATCGTATGCTTTGGAAGGATGATCCACCGGATCTGGAGTGCTCGCTTTGTAGACTTTGTATGGATAGCCATTCCCACTTATTCTTTTAGTGTCCTTATGCTCGTGAAGTTTGGGATAGTATCTTGCACATTACGTCCTTGACGGATATGCTTTCTTCGTGGTATCTTATTGTTATAACCGGGTTTCAGACAATCTGGGTTGAGGTAAAATTATACGTGATTAATATTTGAATATCTAATAGTATGCATGATAAAATAATATACATGGATGATATATGTGCAAAGACATGATGAA
>NW_020200907.1:83055-84287 GCF_001531365.2 Cynara cardunculus var. scolymus
AGAGATGTTGTTCTTATTAGAAATAATAGTATTAATGTTATGGTTACGGGAAAATATGGCCTATGGTCATTGATTTTGATTAAAAGTGTTTTGAAACATAATACGATTTTCAGCCTTTACTACATGGAATGAATCATCTGAAATTAATGTTTTGATGATCTTCACCCTGCATTGCATAAAAAGGGAACCTCACTAGACATACATGTCTAACCCTTATTTTTGTGTTTTCAAATATATGTGTGCAAGTAATGATAATAAGGCAAAGAGCATTATGTGAATTACTTCCCTATGTGCTTAGCTGTGTGAAGATCTTAATTAGCTATGTTTTTGGAGCATAGACGCTAGGATACAAGAGCATGTACTTTTTGAATTTTTGAGTTATGTATTTCACGTTATAGACTCTTGTATTATGGACCTTTGTAGGGAAAACATGTATTCTATGTATGAAATATGTGTTATATGCAATGTATGGATTTGGGGTTGTTACAGTGATGAAGTAAGATGGTATCTTAGTGATGAAGTAAAATAATGGTATCTTAGTGATGAAGTAAAGTAATAGTATCTTAGTGATGAAGTAAAGTATTGATATCTTAGAAAGAAGTATAAATAGAAAGATATGACAAGATAATTTTATCTTATCATTCCTTGTTTTGAAAGAAGAGATATTTCTTAGAAAGAAAAGTTGAAGACGGTGAAGGTGTTCTTGAGAAAGAACCGGTGTTTTAAAGAATCTGCATTTGTTGTGTGATCTTTTACTACATAATCTGTTATAACAAGGTGAGTTTAACTACTGTTTGATATAAGCTGTGAGTTTTTAAACTGCTATCTGTTTACAAACCATGAGTTTAACTACTGTTTTCATATAACATGTGAGTTTAACTACTGTTTTGATACAACTTGTGAGTTTTTGAACTACTATCTGTTTACAAACCGTGAGTTTATATAGACTATTGATTTTAGAAACTGTTGAGTATTGATGGTTTGAAGTTTAAAGGAATTTGGTAAAACTATTCTGTTTAAGTTTTAGAGGAAATATTTTGTGATTCTGAAGTTTGAATCTGTTTTGGAAAATATTAAAGCCGAAACTATGCTTTGAATGCAACTGTTGCAAAAACGGGTCTTTCAGTACAAAGCAGTTTTGGATTTGATATCCTGTGTTGAGGATTTAAAGAGGATTAAATGATTTGAGAAATCATTTACAGAACAGATTGTTCTAAGGCTCGAAAGGTTTT
>NW_020200907.1:86682-95625 GCF_001531365.2 Cynara cardunculus var. scolymus
ATCCGAGGCTGGAGTAAAAGTAGATCCAGCAAAGATTGAAGCCGTTGCAAAATGGGAGGCACCAAAAACACCATCTTAAGTTCGAAGTTTCTTGGGATTGGCAGTGGGAAGAAGAACAACAGAAAGCCTTTCAAATTATTAAAAGACCATCTTTGCAGTGCTCTGATACTATCCTTACCCGATGGAACTGAAAATTTGTTGTATACAGTGATGCCTCAAAGTTAGGTTTGGGTTGTGTCTTGATGCAAAGAGGAAAAGTAATATCATACGCATCTCGGCAATTAAAAGATCATGAAAAGCAATATCCAACTCACGAAATGGAATTGGAGGGTATGGTTTTTGCTCTAAAAATATGGAGACATTATCTTTTGGGAACAAAGTGTAACACCCCAAATCCACATATTGCATATAACACATATTTCATATATAGAATACATGTTTTCCCCACACAGGTCCTTGATACGAGAGTCTGTAATACAAAATACACAACCCAAAAATTCCAAAAGTACAAGTTCTTGTATCCTAGCATCTATGCTTCCAAAACAGCTAAGCATATAGAGAAGTAATTCACATAACACTCTTTTCCTTATAATCATTAACTGCACACATAATTTGAAAACACGAAAATGAGGGTTAGACATGAATGTCTAGTGAGGTTCCCTTCTATGTAATGCAGGGTGAGGATCACCAAAACGTTTATTTCAAATCATTCATCTTATGAAGTAAAATTAAAAACATACTGCCTCGATCCATCGGACCTCTGGTTTCAAACAACACTTTGAAAATATTTCGACAACCAGGACCAGAGCCCCTCTGGTCTCTCTTCCAGAGCTTCTGGTCTTCATGACCAGAGCCTTTGGTTCTACACCACAGAAAATATTTCAACATTCCGGATCAGAGCCCCTCTGGTCTCTCTTCCAGAGCTTCTGGTCTTCACGACCAGAGCCGCTGGTTCTAAACCACACTTAGAAAATATTTCAAACATCCTTGACCAGAGCCCCTATGGTCTCTCTTCCAGAGCTTCTGGTTCCTTGACCAGAGCCTCTGGTTTAACTATCCAAACTTAGAAAATATTTCGACATTCAGGACCAGAGCCCCTCTGGTCTCTCTTCCAGAGCTCCTGGTCTTCACGACCAGAGCCGCTGGTTTCACACCACACTTAGAATATAATTCAACATTTTGGACCAAAGCCCCTCTGGTCTCTCTTCCAGAGCTTCTGCTCTTCATGACCAGAGCCTCTGGTTGAACTAACCAAAACTTCACTCATATAAATGATATTTAGATAAACTCTCAATCAATAAGATAGCCTTTTTCATAAAATAAACAATTATAAAAAGTTCATGTTCGACCAGAGCCTCTGGTTGAACTAACCAGAGCTTCTGGTTCAAAAGACATGACCAACCAGAGCCCCTCTGGTTCAACGCTTAACCAGAGCTTCTCTGGTCTGTTTTTCATAAAAAGACCAAGTATAAAACTCCTTTTCTTAAAACTTCAAAAACATGATTTTGACATAGAAGCTCTTATCAATAAATACAAAACCTTTAATCCACTTAATATGTATAGTAAAAACTTGCTCATCCTCCAAATCAATAACCAAAATCCTCTGGCCCAATAATGAGAACCAACCAGAGCTCCTCTGGTTCCTCATGAAAATATTCATTTTAAAACAGTAAATAAAAGCATTAAGCTTGCTTCTCAAAAATATAAAGCTTATTTTCCAAACTCATAAATTCATAAAAGATTTTGCAAAATAAATTAGTATCTAGTTTCCTCTGATTCTATTATGAGGGTCAATCAGAGCCCCTCTGGTCCTTGCAAGGTATAACCAGAGCTCCTCTGTTTCCTCATAATCAATGCTTTTACCCAAAGCATCAACAGTCATAAATAATATTATCTCGAATACCATCACATCATTACCATCATTTCTACTAAAGACAACATCTCTAAATCCTCAAATCACCAAGAAGTGAGAACTCCAATCTGTTGTAACTCTAATAGTTATCATGGTAAGAGTTAGGCGATGCCAAGAACGTCCCACCTTATACCCTCCAAATTATCTCCTTTACATGATGTTCCACCCTTATATCCTCCTGCTCATTAATATGAAGTAGTTCATCCAAAGACAGACCTCAGTTACCTGTCAGAATGAACCTGTTCATAATCCTCAAACCAAATCATGGTTCCAACATAGGTTTATACTTAAAACCTTTTATTCTCAAGAACAATCTATTCTCCCAAAACAGTTTAAAACTCTTGTTTTTCTGTAAACTCTTTCAAACTGTTTTAAAAACCMDGATACTGTTTAATTCTCTCCAAAACAGTTCCAACAATAGATTCAAACAACAAATTCTCAAGGCTTTTGAAGAACACAAATCTGTTTCATATTTATCAAAACCAGATTCCAAAATAACATCATAAAACTGTTAAAAACAGTTTATCATCTTAACTTCAAAACCAATATCAAACTCAACCGTTGATAATCAACAGTAGTTTAAAAATCATAGTTTATACTCAACGGTAGTTTAAAACTCACTTAGATCCTCAAAAACAGAATCATAAACCAAACTGTTTAAAACATTAATCTGCATCCTTTTTACCCAGAAACAGATTCGAAACAGTAACAGCTTAACTGCTGTTTAAAACAGTATAACATCTCCGAAATCCAGATTCAACAATTAAGCCACAAATACATAAAGAAATCAGTTCAAAACTACTCACCTTATCTAACAGCTTTCTTGATGAAAATCACACAGCAAAAGCTTTATTCTTAACACAGAATCTTCAAGAACACCTTACTCACACACAGGTTCTTTTTCTAAAAGAGTGACAGTGATAAGGATAACCTTATCAAACTCTTCTTTAAATATCCTCACCTAGGCGGTGGAGGATTTTAATAATAAAACTTCAAAGGYGGTGWAAKYTTTTGTCCAATAGAAATAACTTTGGGCGGTGGATTTTGCATTATAAAATTCATGATTTTTTAACCATGAAGATATAAGTTTTTCAATAATAAAATAATGATTCCACCCGAATAGTTTATCACAATAAGCACCACCTCAGGTATGCTTCACACCACATGCATACACGTATAAATCATTTATGGCATGTCATTTTTTCATATATATGCATGCACAATATCACGTTCACATATATAGTTCATGCATTTTTACTTTGGTATGCATATTTCACGTAATCCATATAATAAACATGTATAAATTAGCTCAATCCCAGGTTGTCTCAAACCTAATTATAACACAAAGTGCCAAATTTATACTGATCATAAGAGCCTACAACACTTGTTCAACCAGAAAGAATTATGAGGCGGCGTCGATGGATGGAACTTGTTAATGATTATGACTGTGAAAAACTCTACCATCCGGGAAAAGCCAATGTGGTAGCCGATGCCTTGAGCTGAAAAGGAAGAAGTGGAACTATCAAATCGGTAGCAATGAGAATTAACCTAACTCTTGATATTCACCAAGAAATTTTGAACCATCAGAAAAAGGCCATTAAGGATGACCATGTGAAGGTAGAAAAAGTGGGAAAGATGATTTCCATTTTAGAACTGAATACGGAAGGAATCTTATGTTTCCAAGGTCGAATATGGGTACCGGTTTTCGGAAATACACGAGAAATCGTCCTGAATAAAAGCAACAAGTCTCGTTATTCAATCTATCCAGGTACCAACAAGATGTATAAAGATTTAAAGGTATTTTATTGGTGGCCAGGTCTCAAGAAAGACATAGCAAGACATGTGGAGTTATGCTTAACTTGCCTACAAGTTAAAATTGAACATTAGAGACCCTTTGGAAACCTACAATAATTGGAAATAACAGTCTGGAAATGGGATCAAATTACAATGGACTTTATCATGAAGTTACCCCAAACTCCGAAAGGTTATGATTCAATCTGGGTAATAGTGGATCGATTATCAAAAACCGCACATTTCCTACCAATGAAAGAAACATATTCTTTGGAAAAATTGGCTCAAATCTATATCAAGGAAATTGTGACTACACATGGAGTTCCACTGTCTATTATATCTGACCGAGATAGTCGCTTCACTTCAAAATTCTGGGAAAGCCTGCAAAAAGCCTTGGGATCACATATCACATTAAGTACAACTTACCATCCACAAACGGACGGGCAAAGTGAAAGAACCATCCAGACTCTCGAAGACATGTTGAGAACTTGTGTCATCGACTTCGGGGGATCATGGGAGGAACATTTGTCGTTGATAGAGTTTGTCTACAATAATAGTTATCATTGCAGCATCCAAGCGGCACCTTATGAAGTCTTGTATGGAAGAAAATATCGAACACCGTTATGTTGGAATGAGGTAGGTGAAAAGCAGTTGACAGGTCCCGAAATTGTGCAGACAACTTCTAAAAAGATTGAGCAAATTCGTGCAAAGGATTAAGACTACCCAAGATCGACAGAAAAGTTATGCCGATAAACGAAGAAAGCCGATTGAATTCAATGTAGGAGACTTTGTGATGTTAAAAATATCTCTATGGAAGGGTGTTATGAGATTCGGGAAGAAAGGAAAACTTAGTCCACGGTACATTGGACCATTCAGAATCTGCAAACGGGTTGGACCATTTAGAATCTGGGTTTAGGTAAAATTATACGTGATTAATATTTGAATATCTAATTGTATGCATGATAAAATAATATACATGAATGATATATGTGCAAAGACATGATGAAGTGTGACATCCGAAAATTTAAATACCAGGTTAGTAGCTAGATATCACTTTAGAAATATTATTACCTCTCGAGTAGAGCGTTTAGAGCTTAAGTAGTTAGAAATCCCGGTAGGTTGCATAGAAAACACTGTTGTGATCCGTAATGAACCGAATCGTATTATATAATGCCAAGCACTCCAAATAATTTTAAAACTTGCATAAAATATAGAGCCTTCATATTTTAAATATTTTTTTACTTAAAATTACATTTAAGGAATTTATTTATCTCACAAAATAGGAATTTGGGTCTTTTTCTCAATTTCTCACAAAAGTACCCAACTTATTAAGTATTGGGCTAATTATGTTTACAAAAAAAAATGAGAGAGAGGGCCCATAGGCCCACTCCATGGCTGGCCCCTTCCTCCTTCTACCTATAAAAAGACCCTTTTTACTCACAACTCTCATTCTCTCATTTTCACCTCTCCAACTTCTCTCTCTAAAATTTCTCTCTAGTTTTCTCTTGCAAAAGACTTCAAAGTCCAGTCATTTTTACATCCTTCATAGTATTCTTGAAGATGTTTTAAAGGTAAACATGCATCAGAGTGATAAAAATTCATCTTCTGTTGTCTAGGTTTCGTTTTCTTGCATTTTAATATACCTTCTTCTAACCTCCGAAAATTTCTGAGTTTTAAGGAGAGATTACACACCAAAAACATGTAAAAATGTTCATATGATGGTGGTAATCTATGACCCAAACATTAGAACTCAAGAAAATAGGTAAAATCATGTTGCATGTGGGTTTGATTCCTAAACAAATGACATTTTAAGTGCTGACAGATTGCATGCATGTGCATAAATCATCCATTTCTTGCAAATATGTTCAAATGTCATGAATCTTCTTCTAAAAGTTCATTTATTGAGACGGGGTTTTAATCCAATGTGCATCTGAGAGTTTTTCAGTAGGCAAACCCTACTTTAAACAACCGTAACTCTCTAAATAATCGTCCAAATCATTGATTTTTCTTCTAAAGGTTAATTTAATGAGTTACCTTTCAAATGCCACTGATTTCATTAAAAAATATGGTGATTTGAGGTTTCAACTACTCAAAACAAAATGAGTATGCAATATGTCCAAAACTGACAGATTTGTATATGCAAGTTCTAATGACCATATCTCTTTCAAAAATCAAAGAAAAAGGATGATTCTTCCTTTGAGAGTTAACTATATGAGTTATCTTCTGCATTCAAGTGGAATCACATGAAATATAGAGTTTTGACCTCCAAACACCTAAAACACTTTAGGTGTGCAAACTATAAAACCATCAGTAGGTGGATCCTACTTTGTGTGTTAATATATATTTTACTACTTGCTCTTAAGACATGATTCTTCTTCTGAAATGTTCTTTTATGAGTTAGAGTTCATATGAACCCAGTTTCACTCAAAAATATGGAGCTTTGGGGTCTCAAACACTCAATCTAAGCTGAGTGCGCATGCAAGCAGAATCTGACAGATTTGGACATGTGTCTTAAAATGACYATAACTTCCTGCAAACATAATAAAAAAATGATGATTCTTTTTCTGGAATATAGATACTTGAGTTACTTGTAAAACCCAATTGAAATATCTGAAATATAATGAGATTTGGCCTCCCATTCGCATGCGGCAAAAAGAGTGTGCAGGCTGCCTTGGTGACTGTGATACTTTATCTTGAGTATAATGATTAAAATACCTATCCACCACTAAAAATGGTGTTATTTATGTCAAACTTTCCCTAAGACATAAAATAAAACATATAAAATATTTGGAAAAATATACCTCTTGGATGATGGTGAACCCTAGACATGTTTGAGTCATAAAGATTCTGTCAGCATGCATATTTTTCTAAAATCACTAAGATTCGACTCTTAAACCATAAACCCTATTTTAAGCATATAAAATGCTTAAAACTTGATTTATTCATAAGGAGGCATTATATAAGACGTAAAGGTAAGAATAGTAATGATGAGTCCAGATTTCATACAAACATGGTATGATCTTCAAAGATTGTGATGAACTTCAAAGTAGAAAGAAGATATTGAGAGGAGATGATTAGATTGACAGGAGAGAGAATCTTACATCAGCAAAACTTGATTGACAGATTAATGACAAAGCTTAATTACAATTATAAGGTAAATCCTATTTATACTAGGAAATGTAAAGACTAAGCTATTACAAGGAAACTATACTAAGGAGAAACTTGAATACAACTTTTAAGCTCTAACTTGAACCCAACATTTTCCCCCTTTGGATTCAAGTTTGGACTGTTGTAAACTTCGTTTTGCGCAGTCCAAGTATTTTCTCCAACCTTCTCAGAGCGTTTCTATACTGAATCTTTTCCTCGAGCAAATTGATAGCATTGACGAGCAAGTATTTGTCTTCGGAATTCATTCGTTCAGATCCAGTAGCCTTTTCATCCATCACCCTCTTCGAGTCCAACGCCCTTCTTACAAGCTTAATCGTACCGTCATAATACTTGTTCAACTCGCTGAACCTCATGAACTTTTTAACTTGCAGTTGAGCATAGTAGATAACCCCGAATTCTGGATTTTCAAGAACCATGTAGACTGGATAGCCRTCAATGTCTTCAAGATCTTGATTTGGTCTTTTAAGGTTGATAATGCGTTGATTGTCTTCAAGACCCATCTGAACATCTATGACCATTTCCAGTTTTACATGACTTCGAATGAACCTTTTGATCGCCTCCAGAGCTACTAGTTCTCCTTCCTTTCTGATTGTCATATTTTTGAGTTCGAAGAACATATATTCAAGGTCATCCAGATACAAGTTTGAGAAGTCAGCTTCACTAAACCTCCAAATCTAGCCATCCTGTCTGGTAACTGTGAAGACAGGATACCAAATTCTCAAAAGCTTCTGAGCATTTATATGTTTTATCGTTACAATTCGGTGCTTGGTACGGACTTCACTAACTGGTTGGCACTTGGCTTTTAGAAGGTGACGATATTCAACACGAAAGCCTTTTGGCTTCTTATGGATTCCTAGAACTCTGTCAGCACAAAGCAG
This sequence comes from Cynara cardunculus var. scolymus, assembly GCF_001531365.2. Classification (NCBI taxonomy): domain Eukaryota; kingdom Viridiplantae; phylum Streptophyta; class Magnoliopsida; order Asterales; family Asteraceae; genus Cynara; species Cynara cardunculus. The sequence continues at coordinate 94,432 of NW_020200907.1, forward strand.
TTTTCTGTGCCAAACGAAAATCCTAAAGTAGATATCTTCTAAATATGGCTCTCGGAGTCTATCGCGATCATAACCAAAGAAATTTGCTCTGATATGGAAGGGAACGTAGTTCTTTGTGAAAATTTCTGTAGGATCAACAGTCTCTTTTGGAACACTGATTTCGGGCACATCAGGTAGAACAGCGGTTGATGATTCTGGAACAGACTGAGGATCACCTTGAATGGGAAAGACTGGATCTTCTTCTTCTACATCAGCTTCAAAGTCAAAATACAATCTAGTTGACTCATCAATGTTATCAACGTCTTCACCAAAATCCCGCTCTCCACCCAAAGTAGTAGAGAATGCACTGTTGAACCCTACGTTGGCAGACAAGTCCATTAGCAACCATGTTTCTACTGTAGAGTCCGCCAGCTTTTCAACCATTAGCTCGATCATTGGAGTTGCCTCCACTTCTTCATCTTCAATAATCATGGCCTCAATTATTCTTTCCCGAACTGTTTCCCGGACAGAATCTTTAGCAGTAACATCCTGAGGTAGTGACTCTTCACCCAAACTTGCACCTTGTAGAGATGTCTCAGCCAATCTCTGCTTTTTCCTCTCCCCCTTATGACTATCAGGATCATCCTGATCGTCATTTCTTCTTTTAAGAGATTTGGGTTGAGACTTGCAAGTTACTTCAAGTATAGACACCCTTTCGATGAGGGCATCCATTGTACGTTTCAGATCAAGGGTATTAGATGTGATCAAGTGACCAAATTTAGAGAAATTAACATTAATCACATCCTAAAAAGTCAAAAACTCTGAGGCTCGAATCATAGGGTTAGCATCTATTTGTTGACGGAGAAGACCAACCAAGTCTGCATCTTCCGCGTCTTCGCTTTGGGAAGCCATCAATTTAGCATATAATAAAGATTTCAGCTCGTCCACCGATTGTTCTTGAACTGAAGGTTTCGGTACAGGTGGTGGTGATGGCGCAGATGGTGGCTCTTCTACAACATGCTCCTTTCCCTTTATCAACCTCTTCAAGCTAGCAATTTGTGCTTCAAAGTTTTCTTGAACAGCCTTTAGGGCGCCGTCCAAATATTCCTGTGACACAAAGTCAGGTAAAATCACACCTGGATCACTTAGATTACCAGTTGAAACAACAGTTGAGTAAACTGTTGTGCCTACGTTCAATGTTGGCGTAATGTTAGC
>NW_020200907.1:96533-98232 GCF_001531365.2 Cynara cardunculus var. scolymus
CATAATAGAATCCAAATCTTCAACTTCCTTATGCTGTCGAATTCTTGTCATAACGAATGCTAGCCCTTTTTACGAATTCGGTCTGGCCGGAATATCTTCGTTGGCATCCATCATGGCTTTAACAAAGAGTTGCAGAAACCTTTGAAACGACACAAACTTTCTGGCTTTGGACCGGAACCGTTTAGCATTGACCAACTCAAGCAATTCATTCCAGATGACAAGTGCATAGYCATAGTGTCGTGAAAACACTATGCCATGAAAGAATTTTAGGAACGTGCTGCTGCATGTATCAATTCCTTGGGTTTTGACGTCAGGCATCGATTTAATATCGAGAAGAGCAGATGCCATATCGACGGTAGAAATCGTCTCTTGAATTGTGTAGGATTATCCAATATTGCTGAATATCCTAATCTTTTGATATCATCGCATAACTGAACATCTGAGACAAAATCTTCAAACCCATTCGGTCCAGGAGCAGGAAGATGAAGTATTCTTCTTAATCTTCTTAATGTCAGACGACTGACGTATTCATCGACCTCTCCTTGAAGATATAACGCATCTCCGTCCTTTTCAATATTTAGAGTTCCCCAAAATTGTTGAAGATACACCATTGGAACTGATGTATGGACATATAAAGAACATGAAATGGGGTGGCCTTTCAAAATTTCTGAAATGATTGGGTATTCGGCAGGCATATCGAAAGAGAAGTGATGGTTATTGGGTTTTATATCTAGGTATTTAAATTGTGGGTAAAGTGTTTCAAAGGTTATAGGATGAGCAGGTAAGTTTTGAGGAACATTTTCAGATCTGACCAAGGGAATACGAGATTCCTCATCAGACTGATGTCTAGGATCAACCATTTACCTGTAAAAAATCTAAAACATTAGTACCCATTTTATTTAAAAAAAAATTTGAATTACAAAAAAAATACACACACAAAAAAACAAAAACTAAAAAAAATGAAGTTTAAAAAAAAAATAACCTAATAAGCTAAAACAAATAGTAAAAAAAAATTCAACACTTAGTAAAAAAAAACACATTGACCGGATTAGGAATCCGGACAACACAACACACTAAACAACACTTAAAGAAAATAAAAGAAATGTGTCCGGATTAGAAGTTCGGACAATACACAACAGTTAAGAAACTAAAAAACATTTTGTCCGGATTAGAAGTCCGGACAACAAGCCAAACTTCACACAAAACATAAGTCATAAACCGGACAATCATCAACCGGTTTAAGGTTGATCGGATTGAAGTCCGATCACCTTGTCCGGTGAGATATCCGTTCAACACACGAAATGAATACAAACACAAAATACGTAAAAGAAAATCAAATACATTCAAAATACTCAATACATGCTCACTCGAAATGTAAAAACGACACAAAATATACTAAAATACAGGTCTAAATCAAGTTAATACGAGTTTATGATTCGATTATGAAGATTATGTCCATTTTAAGTCAAAACCAGTCCATATAATCAATAGAGATCGAAACAATCAACGAAAAGGAATAGTAATCAATTAAATGGATTCGTAACCTTGATTGAAAACGATGAATAGAAGACGAGATCGATGAGATGAAATCAAAGAACTTGATTTGAGCAGATAGAATGAGCGGAGACGACGATGAACAGTGAAGGAATGTAAAAAAGTAAAAAAAAATAAATGAGACGGTTATTTATAGTCAAAGGTC
>NW_020200908.1:0-1234 GCF_001531365.2 Cynara cardunculus var. scolymus
TACATTTATTAAGTGCAAAGAATTTCGCATAAGTTTGCTATTACTTGGTTTATGCATTGAAATGTTTTTGTGCATGTGAAAACCCGTGAACTCACCAACTCTTTGTAGTTGACCTTGTTTTGTTCCATGCTTTTCAGGTTCTAAGTAAGTGGTTTGGATGTTAAAGGAGCATACTTGATTCAAGATTGATTAAGTCAAGTTTTTGATGTAATTATGAACTGTTTGTTTTGAACAAATTGAAATGGTGTTATTTATAAACTGTTGCTATGACTCGCTTGCCTGTTATATCTCGTGATTCCGCTTTAGCGGGGTGTGACACTCTGCAACTGTTTTGGGTTCAATTTCGCTTACATAACAAGTAAATAAGGAAAAATTCGCCGTTGCTCGCGTCATTACACCCGCAGAAGGTTCTTCTATGATTTGAGATTGGGGATGACTTTGGGTCAACTTGTTAACATGCTGTGGTGGAACAGAGGGTAGAGTTTCTTGTTCAATTTGAAGATGAGGTGGAGATGCAGAGTCTTGTTCAAGTTCTTGAGCTTCATTGGAGGATGAGACTGGAGGACTTTCGATTATTGGTGCAGCTTCTGGTTGAGAATCTTCTTGGGAAGGGGTCACAGAGGATGATGGGAGGGGAGCTTCCTCTGTGAGAGGTGTTGTGGAAGGACTTGGTCTGGATGCTCGATCTAGATGAACAACTTCTGCAGAGGTTTTTTCTGGATCTGTATCATCTTCGTACCACTCGGCAAAAAGTTGCTCGAGGTCTGGGGCGATTGTAGCATTTGGTGACTTGTTAGCTTGAATTTTCAACTCTTCTGTGAACTTGTCTTTTGTCACTTGAAAAGTATCATAAAATTTGATGTTTGTACTAACAACCACGATTCGAGTCCTGGGGATGTAGGCTCTGTATGCGGCAGTATCCCACGCATCGCCAATGAAGATTGCATCATCCCCTTTGGGCTCAAACTTTCCCACAGCCTCTCTGTCATTTAGGACGAAGCATTTACAACCAAACACATGAAAGAACTTTATGTTTGGCCTTCTATTATGTAGAAGTTGATACGGAGTCTTCTCGAAACACTTCACCACCAAGGACCGATTTTGAGTGTAGCAAGCGGCAGAGACAGCTTCTGCCCAAAAGGATAGTGGCAGCCCAGAGGCATTCAACATCGTTCTGGCAGCTTCGACAAGCGATCTGTTCTTCCTCTCCACTACTCCATTCTGTTGTGGAGTC
>NW_020200908.1:3664-5730 GCF_001531365.2 Cynara cardunculus var. scolymus
GTTCTTGGGATACCATACCTTTTGCAATTGCTGATTAACATGTTCAGTCTCGAGTATGTATCTGACAGAGACTCACCATCTTTAGCCTTAAAGCTGTAATACTCATCAATGCAGATTGAATGATTGTTTCTAAGCGTTTTCCTTCCACTTTCAATCTATTTCTCCAGTTCTGCCCAGATCTCCATGGATAGTTCACAATGATCAATGCACTTAAAGATCTCATTAGGAATAGCTATAATCAACAAACATTAACATTTGCTTCCCAACTCGACGATGATTTTGTCCTCATCACTCCAGTTTGCCTCAGGACGCGGTTCATAGTGCTCTGGGATTTCTGGTGTTGTTCCAGTTGCTGGAACTCTAGGAATTAGGTTCATTGGAACATAGGGAGGATTGTAAAGGAACTCACAGATCCGTAGATGAATATCTTCTAAGAAGTTTACCATACGTACCTTCCACTGTGGATACTCCTCACGTATAAGTGTGGGAGGTTTCGATTGTGAACCAGTACTCATAAAGGAATTGTTGGCTAGATTCGCCATTTGAAAGAAGAAGAACAATATGAAGAAACTGATAAAACAGTGAAGAACAGAAAACCTGAGAAAGAAGATTTGTGTTCTTGAACGAATGAAGATTAATACCAAGAACAGAATAATCGAATTAGAATTCGATTCCTGCTCTGATACCAATTGATAGGATCGATCAACTCGATTCTTATATTAACTCAATACTCTAAATGATCTATATGACAAAAACAGTGCAGTGGAAACAATAATAAGAGTCAAATAGAGCAATGAATCAAGAACAATGAAGAACAAGCAGACAATGAATAATAAGAACACACAAGAAAGGCTTCAAATGTATTTCAATTGAATTGAAATTTAGATGATTACAATCTTGGAAGCGGCGCTGATTACAAAGGAAGAAGCTACTATTTATACTATTTCCTAACCGCTTGCCTGACAAGACCTATACGTGTGAAACGATCCAGGACGTCCAAAAAAAACGCGGATTACAAAAGTAGTCACATGAGAAGCACGAGTAGCTAACTAACCTAAGTAAAACAACAAAGAACTATACCACAGAAGATATTGTTGCAGACCCTCTGTGAGTCATCTTAGAGGCTCTGCTGGATGTAACTTGAAAGCACTTGATTCTTGAGGATCTTGTTCCAGAACTTCTATGATAGACTGCAGAGGTTCTGTCGTCTTTTGACTTGTACGTTGAACTTCTGTTTATGGTCCTCTATGATCTTCTGTGGTAGGCATCTTCTGTCGACACTTGCATAAATTACTTTTTCAATACTTTTACATTTGAATGAAATGAGAGCTAACAGTTACACCACCACAAAGTGATAGGCGTTGGGTGTTGGATACCGGAGCTTCATGCCATATGACACCAGTCCGTGATTGTTTCACTACTTTTGAGGAATTTAAAGGTAATAGTATTTATATGGGAAATAATACATCATGTGTCACTCGGGGTATCGGTTCCGTCAGAATCAAAATGTTTGATGGTAATATTCGAACTTTATTAAATGTTAAATATGTACCATCTATGACTCGTTCTTTGATATATGTTGGACAACTGTCCAAACTTGGCTGTAAGATTCAGATAAAAAATGGGAGTTTGCGTGTCTCCAGTGGGAGTTTTATTGTGATGAAAGGTGAACAGGCAGAAAATAACCTGTTTCATCTGGTAGGCGAGACAGTTAGTTCTGACGTGTGTATGGTAGATAGTTCAAGAAATTTAGATGCTATTCGTTTATGGCATCTTAGATTGGGACACACTTCAGAGAAGAATTTGGAGATTTTGCACAAACGGAAACTCATTGCAGTTGATACGCCTACGAGTCTGGACTTCTGTTCAGAATCTGTTTCGAGTAAACAGACACGTGTTTCTTTTGGGGTTGGAAAACACAACACCAAAGGGATCCTCGATTATGTTCATACAGATGTCTGGGGACCATCTTCAACACAGTCCCTCAGTGGAGGTAAATATTATGTTACCTTTATTGATGATTTCTCGCATAAACTATGGGTGTATGTGATTAAGTTAAAGTCAGA
>NW_020200908.1:6016-32136 GCF_001531365.2 Cynara cardunculus var. scolymus
GGCTGAAGCACTTCATACTGCTGTACACATTGTGAATCGGTTACCGTGTTCAGCTATTGGGGGAAAGATTCCTGAAGAAATTTGGAGGGGTAAGGGTAATATTTGTTTGAAATACATAAGTGTATTTGGTTGTCCTGTTTATATTTATGTGACAGGTCAGGACAAGTTGGATCCTAGATCCATCAAGGGATTCTTACTCGGCTATACAGATGGAATTAAGGGTTACCGAATCTGTAACCCAGTCACTCGAAAGGTGATTCATTCTCGACATGTTACCTTCGATGAGTCAATTATGTTCAAGTCCAATCAAGATCGACAACCCACTCCAGAACCGGAAATTATCTCTTCCATTTCTCCTATAGCCGATGGAGATGAGATAATTGACAGTCCTATTGTACCCAGCTCATGTGCTCGTGGTTTTACTTTGGGGTCATAATCTGAAGAAGATGTTAGTCCACCAGATACATCTACTTCTGATCTAGTTAGTTCAGTTCAGGAAGAAGTTCTGAATGATGGTGGAGGTCAAGGCGATACAATTCCAGTTTTAGTACCTACGAGGCAGAGCCAGAGAACTATCCGTCCTCCTAATAGGTACGGTGATTGGGATTATGCAAATATGAGTTTCACTGACCAGCTTGAGTATGCTTTGCATGTTGTACAKGATGAGCCGTTTGACTATTYRGAGGCCCTTGCTTCGAGCCACTGTGCTAAGTGGTTWGGAGCTATGCAARAGRAAATGGAAGCTTTATCGAAAAACAATACTTGGGAGCTTTGTCCATTACCGAAAGGCAGCCGTGCAATTGGTTGCAAATGGGTCTATAAAGTCAAAGATGATAAACGATATAAAGCTCGCCTGATTGCGAAAAGTTTTGCACAACAAAAGGGTATTGAGTATGATGATATCTTCGCGCCTGTGGTTCGACACACATCTATCCGGGTCCTTCTTGCCCTTGTGGCAATTCATGATCTGGAGCTTGAACAGTTAGATGTGAAAATAGCTTTTCTGCACGGAGGTCTTGAAGAAACTATTTATATGAAGCAACCCGAAGGTTTTATCTCCGACAACAAAACTGAATGGGTTTGTAAATTAAAAAAGTCCCTTTATGGACTTAAACAGTCGCCTCGACAGTGGTACAAGAAGTTTGATTGGTTTATRCTCTCGTTGRGTTTTGAGCRTAGTGAGAAAGACGYTTGTGTCTATCATAGATCAAGCGGTGGCATTTTTACTTATCTACTTCTTTATGTTGATGACATGCTGATAGCTTGCAGGGATCGATCTGAAATCAACCATTTGAAAGATAGGTTGAAATCAGAATTCGAAATGAAGGATCTTGGTGAAGCTCGTGTTATTCTCGGCATGGAAATTGTTCGGGACAGAAAGTCTCGTACTCTCAGATTGACACAACATGGCTATATTCAGAAGATTTTGAAGCGATTTAATCTTGATGGAGCAAAGTCGGCGAGCACGCCACTTCCAAGACACATCAATATTACAAAAGACGATTGTCCGGTAGATGATATTGGAAGAGCTGAGATGGCAAAAATTCCATATGCCAGTGCAGTCGGGAGTCTTATGTATGCTAGGGTATGCACTCGTCCCGACCTTGCACATTCTGTTGGAGTGATTAGTCGGTTTCTATCGAATCCAGGTAAGTCACATTGGGCAGCAGTGAAAACTGGATTTCGCTATTTGAAAGGTACAGAAACTCACGGTCTCATTTATGGTATGCAAAACAACTGTGATATTGTTGGTTACTGCGATTCAGATTACGCAGGTGATCGTGTCAGTTGGAAATCCACTTCCGGTTATGTTTTTACATTAGGTGGAACAACTGTCAGTTGGAGATCTCGGTTATAGTCTGTTGTTGCATTATCGACTACCGAAGCTGAACTTATTGCGGCAGTTGAGTCTGCTAAAGAAGCGGTTCATTTACAGGAACTCCTGGTTGGTTTGGGCTCGAAGCAGTCTACTGTTCAGATTAATTGTTATAGCCAAAGTGCGATTCACTTGGCTACAAAATTGGCGTTCAGCTCTCGTACAAAGCATATTAATGTACGAGATGCATTTTTGGTAGCTTTGCATGATGCAAAAGTGGTGCAGTTAAACAAAATTATCACTGACGATAATGTTGCCGACATGTTCACAAAATCGATACCACCAGCAAAATTCGAGTATTGCTCGAATTTGATCCAGCTTAGATTGTGTTAATGCCGTTCGACACTTTGTGGGAGAGATGAGAATATAACTATAGATGACATAGCGACATCTTTGTGGAGTTTTTACTTGGTACGCGTTTTGGGTTGCTTAGCTCGTTTCGTTTTATTGAGATTTCACACTTGCAGATTTTTTCTTTTGGCTTTGACGGGTGATGGCCGAGCCGAAGCTCGTCACAGTCAAAATGCATTCTTTCACCTCGTGCCAATCTCTATCAGCTATTGATTCGTGCTCGTTGGATTGGTTCGCGTTTTGGTTCTGTTGGGTGATTTGCACATCATGGTGGAGTGTTGAAAAACTTAATTTGGTAAGTTTTTAGGATGCTGTGCAAACACAACATGGTACAAGTGATGGAAGCATGATAATTAAACTTAAGGCACATGTTTGGCAGCAACAATGACATCATCAATTGAAGTCTCAAATTGCCAACTTGCATGGCATAGGTTTGCCACCCATCTAGTGAATCTACTACTGGCAACCTACTTCATCATCATCAACATGCATCATCAACATGCCATCTTGCCAACATGAAGAAAAATGTGGCTACCATTTTTAGCTATAAATATGGATGCATGCATAGCATTAAATATACCACCCAGTTTCTTTCTTCCTCAAAGTTTCCTCTCGTCATAGTTTGTTATATATATATATATAACTTTGTTTTTTTAGGAAACTTTGGATAGTTGATTCGTTGATCCAAGGATCTCGTAAAACACGTTGTAAGTACTTCCGGTTAGTAATAAATCGATCTCTCTCCCCCTGTGGACGTACACTATCACCTCGATTGTGGAACCACGTTAAATCTCGTTGTCTCGATTTACATGTCGTTTTGATAATTGATCGTATACTTGATATAACTGCTAATTTTACATTTGTGGATCAGTATGATTTGTTAGACAAAATTATACAATATATATAGATCTCGTTAATCCGCATTTGTTGTATTGGGTCAGTTTGCACCGTGATTTATTGTTGTCACTTTGGGACCTTAAATCACTATGTAATACGACATTTTAACTGCGACCGACCCTACAATATATAGATGTTATATATATATATATATATATGCATGATAGTAATATAGATATATATATATATATATATGATTTTATATGCGCATGAAGTATGTATGTGTGTGCATGGTGAATTGATATACATGCATGCATGTGGGGGAGGGGAAAGTAGCCGACTTTCCAATTCAAGAAAGTATATATATATATATATATATATATATATATATATTTTTTTTTTTTTTTGAAGTTGGGTAAAGGCTGAGGTTTTCTTGCCTCTTTGAAATCTTGGGAGAATTAGAGAAGAATTGTCCGAAGAACAAGTTTAGAATTATTTTGGTTTCATCTTCTTCAAAATCTGAGTTTTGTCTTAAAGGTGAGTATTTTCTAAAAATCTCTTTTAAGTTTTGGTTAATTGTTTTAGAAAGAATTGCCTTCTATCTTTAAAATCTGTTTGTGCGATTTAGGGTTTTATCCGGATAAAGAGTGACCGGATTGCCTTAAACCGTCTATGTATCGTCCGATTTAGTTATTAATCGAATATAGTGTCATGCGATTTAAGAAGTTAGTGAGAATTTAATTATGTAAATTGGACAATGGTTTATGGACGGAGAAGTATGAATACGATCAAGCATTGTGCAGTTTATTCTTAAATCGCACAAGGGTCGTGCGGATTAGTTATTAATCGACCAAGGGTTGTCCGGATTTGATAAATCGGACAAATATGTGTTGTCCGAATATGTACATCGGACAAAGGGCTAAGTGTTGTCCGGATTGTTTATCCGGATTATCTATATTTGATAATTTTCAAAGTATTGAGTATTTTAGACATTTATAATTTAATAATGTCTATTAATGGGTTTAATTTTGGATTTTTGGGAAACTGCTTCTACCAAGCGTGGTGACGTAAGTCTATTTTGGTATGAAACTTATTTTAAGAGGTAGTTCCCCCAGACGTGGTGACTTTTGTCTGTTCTGGCTTGGAACTGGGAATGGGTACTTTTATATGTGATGACTTTTGTCTGTTCTGATAAGTAACCCTGTTTTGAATGGAGGAACAAGGGTGACATATCAAGGGAAGGTGTACATGTAATAAGAGAGACATTGTCATATGTGGATATTATTATAACTCTTATTATTATTACTAATTGGATTTAATAACTTTGAGTCATCATTTCTTTGTGACCTGATGAATTAGAGATATTATTCATATTAAAAATAATAATTTAGATGTTATTGAGAAGGGGAAAATGGTTTATCACAAAGGGTAAGTATTGCCTTAAATCTTTCCATTAATATTTTCAATGGAATTGTCTAAAGATTCAAAGAAGTTTTGGTTATAATATTTTGAGAATGTTGGATCTTTAAGCAGATGCATTTTTAATAACAGGAATTGATGTTATTAAGTTTATCCTGTTATTCGTATCATTGAGAACTGTATTGTCTGATTGAAATGCAAATATGTCTGAGCAAAGATATTTTATTATATTTTAGTGTTTTATCACCCTGCATTTGCGAAGAAGGGATTTACTCACTAGACCCTTCTGCTCTAACCCTCATTTTCTGTTTTAAAAATATGCGGTGTAGGAACTGCGGGGCCCATGGATAATAAACGGAAAGGAAAAATGTGATTATTTTCCTAAATTTGATATATGCTTTTGAAGATCTGCTTGAGATTGCTTATTTTGGATAATAGATGTTGTATTACAGGTGATAGTACAGGATTGTGTTTTGGAATTTTCATATGTAGATTTTGTACATATAAGAATCCTTGTACTAGTGGGACCATGTGATGTAAACTATATTTCCATGTAATGAAATATGTGTTATATGCAAATGTGGTGTTTGAGGGTGTTACAAAAGTGATATCAGAGCCTTAGTTTAAGAGATTTAGGTATTCAAACCACGATACCTAGACTTAAAATGTCATTTGCATGTTAGGGGTCCCAGACATAATTAGTATGATTGGAAATAAAATATAATAGGTTAAAGAGGGCAGTATGTAAGGTGAATTCGAATTACAAATGRCCAATGTAATTATGAATTTACAGGTACGTACCTATACTCGGATACCATATTATATTTGGGAATGTGAATACGTGATATTTAATACTAAAATATCTGCAGATGTCTACTCGATCACGAATGTCAGAAAGAATTGCCCGCTCTGCATCTTGAGAAAGGGAGGAATCACCTGTTAATCCACCAACCTATGCTTCAGGAAGTAGATGTCGGGGAAGGAGTAGGGGTAGAGGTCGAGGGAGGAGTTGGATTCCGGAAAGGAGTCAGGCCGAGATTCGCCCTGATCAAGGGGAATCTATTTCGGGGAATGTACACCAGGAGCAGAGACAACAACCTGAGTTTATAACTAGAGATGTTTTGACAGAAGAAATGGGAAAACTAAGAGAAACTTTGATATCTATTATGGGACCGCCAACTAGTATAGATACTGAACGAGTTGGAATTAATCCTCCAGCTCCTTCAGCAGGCAGCAATAACCGGGGAGGAGACATAAAGATGTTTTTGACATGTAAACCATCGACTTTTTCAGGAGAAAGGGATCCAGTAAAAGCAATGTGCTGGATAAAAGAAATTGAGTCGGTATTTAACACTAGTAGATGTTCTGAAGAAGATAAGGTTAGATTTGTGGTATCTATGCTCAAATCTAATGCCTTATATTGGTGGGATGTGGWGTCCTCGGCACAACCAAATATACTGCAAACAATGTCTTGGGAAGAATTTGTGAATAAATTTAAAACACAATTCTGTCCTACGGTAGCAGTAAGACAAATGAAAGAGGATTTTCTAAAACTGGAACAAGGGAGTAGATATGTACGTGATTATACCGAGAAATTTATTGAGTATTCCTGTTTTGCGGAACATTATGTATCTTCATAATCCCGAAAGGTGGAGAGGTATATTTGGGGTCTGAAACCTTCTATTCGGGAGTTTGTGATTGTTATGAACCCTGATACTTTCTCTTTAGTCGTAAATGCTGTCGAAGTTACTGAAAGAAACAAAAATCGGCAAGGAGAAGAGATAACAATAGAGAAAAGAAAGTGGGAAGGATCTTCAGTTAGTTTACGAAGACCCAATTTTATTAAATCAGATAACCGTACTCCTCAGCCGTCACCTGTTGGAACTTGTCCGCGGTGTTAGCAGGTGCATCAGGGAAGTTGTCCCTCTGTACCAAAGAGATGCTATCGTTGTGGGGAGGCAGGGCATTTGTCAAGGGACTGCACTACACCTAAAAGGTGTTTTCAGTGCAATTCACTTGACCATATCCGACCGAACTGTCCACAACTAAGAGCTCCTCGCTTGACAATGGGAGGAAATGCTCCCAATAATCGTGGAAGGCCTAGTGCACCGAGAAGAGGCCAGGGTGGAACAAGGGGTAGATCGTTTTAAATGACAAAGAATGAGGCAAAAGCAATCCCAGATATAGTAACATGTACTTTTCTTCTGAATTCTATACGTGCTAAGGTGTTGTTTGATTCTGGTGCAAATTTTTCGTTTGTATCACCATCATTTGCTCAATCTGCATGTTTGAATTATGTGTTACTTGATGACGAATTAGTAGTTGACACTGCTAATAGTCAGAAATTTGTTACTAGGGTATTCAATAATTGTATTATTGTTATTGAGGGATGTGAGATACCGATTCGACTATTCCCTATGCCGATGAAAGAGTTTGATGTAGTGGTGGGTATGGACCTGTTGGCAGAGCATCAAGCCAGTATTATTTGTAATAAAAAGATGACCAGAATTATTCTGCCAGATCATGGAATAGTTATTATTTATGGTGATTGTCAGAATCATCATACTAGTCTTCTATCTATGTTAAAATCCCGAAAGTCTATCCGAAAGAGGTGTTAGGGATATTTGGCATATGTTATTGATATGAAGAAAGAAAAAGGAAAGCAGAAATTGATTCCGATCGTTAATGAATACCCAGAAGTCTTTCCAGAGGATTTATCTGGGTTATCGCCAGACCGAGTTATCGAATCCCGAATTGATCTTATACAAGGGGCAGCACCAGTAGCCAAGGCGCCGTACCGATTGGCTCCGTCAGAATTAAAAGAATTGGTTGCTCAGTTGAAGGATTTAAATGATAAAGGATTCGTCCGACCCAGCATTTCACCTTGGGGTGCTCCGGTCTTATTTGTTAAAAAGAAAGATGGATCTATGCGAATGTGTATAGACTATCGAGAATTGAATAAGTTGACAATCAAGAACAAGTATCCTTTGTCAAGGATTGATGACTTGTTTCATCAACTGGTGGGAGCAAGTTATTTCTCCAAAATTGACTTAAGATCGGGGTATCACCAGTTAAAGGTCAGGAAGGAAGACATCGCTACAACAACTTTCTGAACCAAGTACGGGCATCATGAATTTTTAATTATGCCATTCGGCTTAACTAATGCGCCCGCAGCCTTCATGGATTTGATGAATAGGGTATGTAAGGAATATCTTGATAAATTTGTTATTGTATTTATTGATGATATTTTTATATACTCTAAGACCAAAGAAGAGCACGCAGAACATCTTCGCCTGATATTGGAATTGCTGAAAAGAGAAAAGCTGTATGCCAAGTTGTCCAAATGTTTTGGTTCAGGGAAGTCCAATTCGTGGGTCACGTTATATCAGAAACAGAGGTGAAGGTAGATCCAACCAAAATTGAAGCAGTTGAAAGGTGGGAAGCTCCAAAAAAAACTTTATGAAGTCCAAAGCTTTTTACGATCGGCAGGCTACTATCGTAAGTTCATTCAGGACTTTTCTAAGATAGCCGTGCCATTGACCTAATTGACTCGGAAGAATGTCAAACTTCAGTGGGAGGAAGAACAGCAAACAACCTTCCAATTGCTAAAAGATCATCTTTGTAGTGCGCCGATGTTAACCCTACCAGATGGATCAGAAGATTTTATGGTATACAGCGACGCCTCGAAACTGGGATTAGGATGTGTTTTGATGTAGAGAGGAAAGGTAATTTCTTATGCGTCAAGACAATTGAAAGATCATGAGAAGAAATATCCAACTCATGATATGGAATTAGCTGCGGTGGTGTTTGCTCTAAAAATATGGAGGCATTATCTTATGGGGACAAAGTGCCAAAGTTATATAGATCATAAAAGTTTACAGCATATGTTCAGCCAGAAAGATTTAAATATGCAACAATGTCGGTGGATTGAACTTGTTAATGATTATAATTGTGAAATCCTTTACCATCCAGGGAAAGCCAACGTGGTAGCTGACTATTAAGAGTGGGACTATTAAGACTGTGGCAATGAGAATAAGTATAGTCCTTGGTATCGATAAAGAAATACTAAAATGTCAGAAGGAAGTCATGAAAGAAGATCTTGTCAAGTCAGAAAGGTTGGGTAAGATGATTTCAACTCTAGAACCAAACAGTGAAGGAATTATGTGCTTTCAAGGGAGAATTTGGGTACCAAGTTTTGGGGATATTCGAAAAGTTATTTTGAATGAAAGCCATAAGTCCCGTTATTCTGTTCATCCAGGTACCAATAGGATGTATCGAGATCTGAAATCTTTTATTTGTTAGACCCCATAATTCATAAGTGTAAAAGTAATGAAGAACAATAAGTGATGAAGAACCAGAAGACCGATGAAGACATTAAGGCAGAATTGACCAAGTCTGGAGAACAACTAGAGGGTCGATGAATCGACCAGAGATGCGATGGAAAAGACCATCTTCATCACCCCTCTGGTCAACAACACTTAGAGTTTTCTTCAGCAGTTCAACCAGAGGCATGCGATGAAGAAATGAAGATAATGTTGAATTAACATCCCATGAAAGACAGCTGGAGATAACACTTAAACAGCTGTATTTCAAGTTTATCTTGGTTTACAGTTTATCCATTCTTAGATAAACATTATCTTTCCTAGAAGATTGGCTAGATAGTTTTACTAGATAGTTATCTTCTTATCACTAGTATAAATAGGTGATTAGGCCTATTGTAAACAACGCCGCTTTTACACATTCATAATATTGAATAAAGTGAAATCATTGGCACTCAAGATTGTTATTTGAATGTTCATATATTGTTCTTGAGTGTTCATCATTTTGATCATTAAAACACTAGAATTTGGTTATTCTTAACTTGACTATTAGTGTTATTGAGAGATCTAGGATCAACAATTGGTATTAGAGCCAATTGATTGCTTCTCCATTCAAACGATCATTCAAAATCTCCCAATTCACGTTTTTTCACAAAAGATCTTCACCAAGAACGTAAATTTTCTCTCTTCTAAAAATCTCCAATGGCCAACTATAACTCTGCATATAGTGTTGGTTCCCTCACCAAGCCTCCAACTCTTCAACGAGAAGAGTACCCACAATGGAGAATAAGGATGGTAAACTTCTTGGAAGGAATGGATAAAAACCTCATGTGATCTGTAATGGAGGGTCCTTAACGTTCCACAGACTCTTGTCCCAAGAGTCCCAGTAACAAATACCACAGCATAAATTCCTACATATTACATGCCCAAGGATGAGAAAAACTGGGATGAAGACGATATTGAGCGCGTGGAAACTGACAAGAAGGCAAAGCGACTAATCATTATTGCCATTCCCAATGAAATTTTTCAATCCCTTGATGCATGTTCCACAGCAAGGGAATTGTGGGATGAACTTGCGAGCCAATTGGAAGGAGGAGCTAAAACAAAGAAGAATCGTAGAACACAATGTCTCAACGAATACACCAACTTTAAAGCTCTTCCTGATGAACCAATACAGAAGACTTACGATCGTTTCAACACATTGATTAATCAATGTCGTCAAAATGATATCACCGGAACGAAGGAAGAAAACAATGTTTTGTTCCTAAAAAGTCTTGGCGATGAATGGACTCAGCTGTCAATGTCCCTTCAAGCTAATCAGGATCTAGACAGCTGGTCACTTCATGATGTATATGGAACGCTTGCAACACAAGAGAATGACATAATGAAGAAGAAAGTATCCATCGGTGGACCTCTGGCTCTTGCTGCTGATAAAAAGGAAGTATCAAGGACCCCCACAAGAGATCACAAGAAGAAAGGAAAGAAAGCAATGGTGGTAGAATCAGAATCTGAAGACGAGTCATCTGAATCAGATGATGATATCAAAGCCTTTGCTAAGTCTCTGGCCTTGATTACAAGACAGTTCCAAAAGAAGTTCATCAAGAGACCCTATGAACAAAGAGACTTCAAGAAGGAGAAGTACAAGCCATACCATGAGAAGAAACCATCGAAAATCTATCAGAGGGAAGATAGAAGAGAAGAAAGAGAAGAGAGAGGACAGAAGGGAGGACAAGAAAGAAGACAGAAACGAAAAGAAAAATGACCTTCACTGCTTCAGATGCGGAAAAATTGGTCATTTTTCAAAAGAGTGCAGAGGACGATTGATAAAGGATGTCGATTATTACAAGAATAAGTACAAGTACAATCGAACAGAGCGAAGCCTGATGGCTGAGAAAGAAAATTGGGTATCCGACTCTTCATCCGATAAAGAAGATAAATCACTCATCTGTCTGATGGCCACATCCATTACTGAACCCAACCCCGACTCTGATAATCAGGTATGTGAATCTACTTCCAATGAAACCAACTCTGCTCCATCTGAGCTAGAGTTAAGGGTGATAAAACTTTCGGAGGATTTCCTCAAATTGAAAGAGAAATTAAATTTTGAAAAATCTGAAAGACTAAAAGCGGAAAAAGAAGCAAGTTTCTACAAAATAGACTAATCTTCTAACCGAAGAAAAAGTCGAACTTGCTAAAGAAAAGACTCACATCACCACTCCTAAGAAATCCGAGGAAGAAAAACTTCTGGAACTAAACAAACGAATATCTAAGGACATAGAAAAGAAAACTAAGGCCCTAAAAGAATCCGAGGCAGAGAGACTAAACTCAGTTGCTCTTAAAGATTTCTTTCAAAAGGAAAGGGAGATTCTTCACCAGAAGCTTCAAACCAATGAACTTCTGATGAAGAAGTACAAAGATGCCCAAGATGTTTATGAAAAGTTAAATGGTCAAACGGACACTCAAGCGATTGAATTCAACGAATTAGACTCCTTCATCGAACCAAAGAAATCCACCCTTGAATCCAATTTCAAACTTGGATGCATTCAAAAACCCGACTTTTTCCCAAAACCAAAAGCAAAWTTTAAAAGAGTTAAAGTCGATGGAAAAACTGTCGTCTTAAGACATGATTTTGAAAACGTGGTGTACAAAAGCAGTACATGTAAGAATTCTGATGAAAGGAATGACACCTTCAAATCAAAGACCGATGGAAACCCTATGGTAAAACCAGAGTCTCTGGGTGTCAATTCCACTTCATCGGCAAGTACTGTTGATGAAAAGGAGAATCCTAATGAGAAACCATCAGGTGATGAGTCAATGAACCATTCGAGTAAAACCGAAAGTTCATCCAAGTCAGAATCGATTGACCTCAAAAAGATCACTCTGAAGTATCCTCTGAACCCACACCTCCCACGAACATCCATGCTAACTTTGATTTTGAGAAATCAGCAAGAGACTTTCTCGATTCCGAATCTGAAGAAGAGATAATCTGTGAATCACCAAAGATCATTGAGAATAAGAAGCCTCAAAACTCCAAACCCTCAATGAAAACAGGTATTCCTCCATCGAAGAAATCTTCAGACAAAGGAAATGGAAAACTGAGCAATATCAAAACTGCTAACGATAACTCACAAGGCCCTAGTACATCTTCTAAGTTCATTAAGTTTACTCGTGAGCAAAAACAGAAGTGGCCTACCTCTGAGAACATTAACCATCACTTTTCCTCTCATACATCTGAAGAAAAGCAGCCCTTCCTTAGGAGGAAAGAAGTAAGGACCAAGACCACAAATAAAAAATCCACACTAGATAGGAAGTTTGTAAAAACAACCGATGCTAGGACAGGATCTTCACTCCCTGCATTTACTTCTTTCTTTTCAGCGAATAAAAAGAACGTTAGACATTCATGCCCACAATATAATAATTGTCAATGTTTAGCCCTTTTACAAAACCTGAGGAATCACATGTTGACCCATCACTACATATTCTCCTAACACGTTTATCGCTACAAAGTTAAAACCAATGAAAACGTGAAAAAGCCCAAATCCAAGGGCAAGGGAAATACTAATAAACCCAAGCCTTCAAAGGCTAAGGGTGATGAAAAGAGAGTGGTATCTCCTACTAACAAACGTGGACCCATTAAGAAATGGGTACCTAAAACCCCTTAATTTGTCTTGCAGGACCAGCATGTGCAACCATGGTACATGGATTCAGGTTGCTCCAGGCACATGACTGGTGACAAAAGTCAGCTGTTCTCCTTCATCGAAAAATCTAGAGGTTCTGTGACATTTGGGGACAACAGCAAGGGTACAATCAAGGGAAATGGCACTCTCATTAAAGGAAACATCTCCATCAGCAAAGTGGCTTATGTTGAAGGTTTAAAGCACAACCTACTAAGCATAAGCCAATTCTGCGACAAGGGTCTTGAAGTTAGGTTTCGCAAAGGTTTCTGCATCATCGAAACAACGCCCGGTAAAACAATCATTAAGGTAAAAAGAGAAGGAAATCTCTATCTTGTAGATTTTGAATCCTCTACGGATCATGACAGCCTCTATCTTGTGTCTCATAAGAGTGATGAAAATTGGCTATGGCATCAAAGGTTCTCGCATCTCAACTTTGATGCACTACGAAAACTAGCCACACAGAAGCTGGTCAAGGGAATTTCAGATCTTAAATTTGAAAAAGATCATCTATGCTCGGCATGTGAGATGGGAAAGCAAAGACGGGCCTCACATAAAACCAAGTTAGAAACCTCCTGCACCAAGCCCTTGGACATGGTACATATAGATCTCTGTGGACCAATATCAACTCAAAGTCTCTCTGGAAAGAAGTACATGTTGGTACTGGTTGATGAATACTCCAGATACACCTGGGTTGAATTTGTAAAGAAGAAATCCGATGTTCCTGACCTACTCATTGGAGTGATGAAAAGGCTCCAAGGCCTTCTAATAAAGGTTAGAAGCGACAATGGAACTGAATTCAAAAATACAAGAATCGATGAATACCTCATCAGTGAAGGCATTACACGAAACTTCTCAGAAGCTAGAACTCCACAACAAAATGGAGTGGTAGAACGAAGGAACAAAACCCTCGTGGAAGCAGCAAGGACCATGCTTGCTTCATCGGAGTTACCCATCACATTCTGGGCTGAAGCTATTTCCACTGCCTGTTTCACCCAGAACTGATCTATCATCAACAAGAGGCACCAGAAGACACCCTATGAGCTCCTCAACCAAAGGAGACCAAATGTCAAATATTTTCATGTCTTTGGGTGCAAATGCTTTGTACTCAACGATAGGGAATATCTTGGCAAGTTTGACA
The DNA here is from genome assembly GCF_001531365.2 of Cynara cardunculus var. scolymus. Lineage (NCBI taxonomy): Eukaryota > Viridiplantae > Streptophyta > Magnoliopsida > Asterales > Asteraceae > Cynara > Cynara cardunculus. Next base: position 19,634 of record NW_020200908.1, read on the forward strand.
AGAAAGCTGATGAAGGGATCTTTCTAGGCTATTCTCAAACTGCCTAGGCTTCAAAATCTATATCAAAAGGACAAGAATTGTCATCAAAAACATCAATGTGTCCTTTGATGATTACACACCAATGACTTCTGAACACAACAGTTCAGAACTCGGACTTCAAAGAAGAGCATCTGATTCATCACTTGGCAAACCCAATGAATCAGAGTTAGCTTAATTATTTGAAGACATCTTCGACGAAGAAGTAATCTCTGGACATGCACCAACTGCTAAATCCACTTCTAGAACCGATGAAGAACATGAAGTCTCCAATGCTAAAGGTACATCTCTTACTGAAACTCATGTTACTTCACCTTCTACTTCTTCTGTGTCTTCAGATCAAGATCAAGAACCAGAATCTAACTCTAGAGATGATCTCCTCAAGGGGGAGCAAGCAGTTCCATCAGTCGATGAAGAACTGCATCCTATAGCTCCAGAACCCCAGTCAAGCACCAAGTGGACGAAAGACCACTCACATCACCAAATCATTGGTGACCCAACATCTGGTGTCAAGACGAGATCTGCCATTCCAATGAATGTCTCTTCGCCAACTTTCTGAGCATGATAGGACCAAAGAAAATTTCAGAAGCCCTACAAGACCCAAACTGAATAGATGCAATGCAAGAAGAGTTACTCCAGTTTGAAAGAAAGAAAGTATGGCCCTTATGCCTCTACCCAAAGGGAAGACGGCCATAGGAACCAAATGGGTCTTCTGAAACAAGAAGGACGAAGATGGCATAGTCATAAGGAACAAAGCAAGGCTTGTTGCCAAGGGCTACTGCCAGGAAGAAGGGATTGACTACGATGAGACATTTGCTCCCGTCGCAAGACTTGAGGCCATCCGGATATTCCTAGCCTATGCAGCTCACAAAGGCTTCAAAGTTTATCAGATGGATGTCAAGTCTGCCTTCCTAAATGTCAAACTTCAAGAGTAAGTATACGTGCAGCAGCCTCCTGTGTTTGAAGATCCAAAACATCCAGATTATGTCTACTTTCTGGGCAAAGCTCTCTATGGGCTGAAGCAAGCATCTAGGGCCTGGTATGAAACACTATCCACCTTTCCCATCAATAATGGTTTCGAAAAAGGTACAATCGATACAACCATCTTTCTTAAAAAGCACAAAGGTGACATATTACTTGTTCAAATATATGTGGACGACATCATATTTGGTTCTACAAATGCAAAACATTGCGAACAATTCTCAGAGTTGATGAAAAGCAAATTCGAGATGAGCATGATGGCAGAACTTAGTTTCTTCCTTGGTCTTCAAATAAAACAAACTTCAGAAGGGATTTTCATCAATMAGTCCAAGTATGTGACTGACCTTCTGAAGAAATATTCTCTCTCAACTTCATCATCGATGAGAACTCCTATGGCTACGGGAGCCAAGTTATTTGCTGATCTATCAGGCAAACCTGTGGATGTAACAACCTACAAAGGCATGATTGGATCACTCCTGTATCTAACTGCTAGTAGACCAGACATTATGTTTGCTACATGTCTTTGTGCAAGATATCCATCAAATCCTAAAGAATCTCATCTCTCTGCAGTCAAGAGGATCTTTAGATACCTCAAGGGAACTCCTTCATTGGGTCTCTGGTATCCAAAGAACTCTGGCTTTGATCTAATAGCCTACACAGAAGCAGATCATGCAGGTTACAAGCTTGATAGAAAGAGCATATCTGGAAGCTGTCAACTCTTGGGGGACAAGCTGGTAAGTTGGACATCCAGAAAACAAAACTGTGTCTCAACCTCTACAGAAGAAGCAGAATATGTTGCTGCTGCTAGTTGTTGTTCACAAGTTGTCTGGATGAGGACTCAGCTTAAGGACTATGGATTCCAATATGACAAAATTCCTAACCTCTGTGACTCCAAGAGTGCTATAGCAATCTATGCAAACCCTGTACAGCATTCCAAGACCAAGACCATCGATGTAAGGTACCATTTTCTGAAAGACAATGTTGAAAAAGGTAATATAGAAATGTACTTTGTTCCCATTGAGATTCAACTTGCTGACATTTTCACAAAAGCTCTTGATGAGAAAAGATTTTTATTCCTAGTCAGCAAGATGGTATGCTGAATCTCACCACTTAGAGGCAATCATAAGTTAGAAACTTGAGATTCTCAATATCTCATAGTTATGCCTATAAGTGACATAGTATGTTGGCCATAAACTCCAAGTACTCTAATCTAGAGCTTCTGGTTGTAAAGACAAGAGCCTCTGGCCATTTAGAAACACTTGTTCATTTTTTGGCTAAAAGTCTTTCATCGCCTTCACAACCAGAGCCTCTGGTTGTATAGACCAGAGCCTCTGGATTACAATCTTATGAGACCAGAGCCTCTTTGGTCTCAAACTTGGATTTCATTGGTCACTCATGCATGGTATCACGTTATTTTCCATCATCCTTTGGACCTAGAGACCTCTATTTCTCATACTTTGAGACCAGAGCCTCTAGTTCTATAGTCCAGAGCCTCTGGATTATCACTCTTTGTAACCAGAGCCTCTGGTCCTATAGACCAGAGCCTCTGGATTCTCCTCCTTTGAGACCAGAGCCCATCTGGACCCAAAGAACCCCTCTTTTTCTCACTCACATGTACTTAACCATTTTTTTTCATACTTATTTTCATCACCTTTGCAACCACAACCTCTGGTTCTAAAGACTTGAGCCTTTGGATTCAAATCCTTTGAAACCAGAACCCTCTAGTCTCAAAGGCCCATCCATTCTACACACACTTAAAGGCACTTAACCAAAATAACATACTTGTTTGCATCGTCTTTGTAACCAGAGCCTCTGGTTCTAAAGACCAGAGCCTCTGGATTTGTTGTCTTTGTAACCAGAGCCCTCTGGTCTCAAAGACCCACTCTTTTTCATAACCACTCTCACACTTAGCCACATTTCATACCATTCTTTCATCATCTTTCACAACCATATCCTCTGGTTGTATAAACTAGAGCCTTTGGTCACCTCAATCCACATTGTTATTGTTTCTAGGGGGAGTTTCTTCAACTCAAATCTAATCTACGTGCATCATTTGAGATGGAGCTATTCATTCATCATGAATCTTCATTACATAAATATGCATTTTCAATACCAGAGCCTCTACTACTATCCAGAGCCTCTGGACACTTAAATGCTAAATCATACACCAAGTGTATTGCACCAGAGCCCCTCTGGTTCTACATAATGGATTGCCCATGCTTATACAGAGCCTCTGGTTTGTCATCCAAGGCTTATTTATCATACCATCCAAAATATCATCAATGAATGCACCCATCAATGTTCAACTAGAGCACCTCTAGTTCCCCATCAAAAAGTCATTATCAACCAGAGCTCCTCTGGTTCGTGACAATTCTTTTTTCAAAAACCCATCTTTAATTGCAAAAAAATTTAAGATTATACAAAATTGCAGCTTTTGTGACTAAAAACTATACAATTTGGGTTTTTAGAAGACCAAAACTTCGTAATTAGTATTAATCTTACAATTAGATGGAATTTTAAAAATAAATTATTTTTGGATTAATATTTAACGAGATATTATTTGGAATAATTTCTTATTCCAAATAATCCATACGTCATCCCCACGCGCCTGACACCAAATACAGCCTGTTCCCCATGAACCGTTTCAAATTACCCATCCTTATTCCCGCCTTGACACGTGTCCTCCAACATTAATGGCACGTACAATCAAGACGGCTCACGATCACCAAATCAACTCACCTTTTGTCAAACGCCTTCCCCTTTCATGATTATTTAAATTTAATAATCAGAAAACCGTTTCATGTTCTCCTCCCCCCCACCTATAAATACCCTTCTTCTACCTCCATTCATCCCTTACACTTTCAAAAACCTACAACTAGACTTTGACGCACAAACTGACCTGCAACTGCATTCGCAATGGCTTCCTCCGCATCACACGAGTCCAACGACAACGACAGTAGTGTTCAATCCACCGGCGCCAACAACCGTACTATAGTGTTCTTACCAATGAAGCCCAACAATCATGCCATCGAACTACGAACCAACCTGTTCGACGATAGGTTTGCTATAATGATCGAGTTCTTCTGTAACTGCATTCTTCTACCAGCCTTGACTCTAACCGACAATGGCGTACCTCTAAAGTACGTCCAACAATACTAGTAGAATTGCGAGTTTGACCCTGACAGCCGTGGAATAATGGGGGACATCGAAGCCCCAAATGACATGATTTGCTCACTCAAGATCTCTCGGGCAAAAGTATCTCGGGTTCTTTGCATTCCCACCCGCCGAGAGCTCAGCATTGACCAATATGCCGACCAACCCACGACCTCAGACATCCTCTGTTTCAGCCAAATGCTAGGTTACAATCGTGACCTACGCAACGCCTCCGACTTCAAGAGGTAGTTTTTGCCGCCTATGTGGAATATGTTCTTTTCTATATTGAACAGGGCCCTCACCTGCAAGCTAGGGTCGATGGATCAAGGCAACATCAACATAATGACGATTATGTACGGGCTCTTCTTCAACATCCCTCTTGACTACGCGTTCCTCATATACAATGAGATCCACACAACGATAGTCAAAAAGTGCAAACTCGAGGCCACCGGCAAGCCCCTGACTTCACTTCTGTTTCCTCGTTTCCTATCTCTCTTCATAGGGGATGCGATGAGGAAACACAACCTACCGGCCGTGGAACCATTCACTTCACTCTTCAAGATGCACGGCCATCGACCTACACTCTCAAAGGATGGCTATACCATCGACAGGCCACTCTCCAAAGCCATGCTCAGTGTCATCCCAGAGACATCTGAGATCTAAAGAACCTACGAACGCTCTCTGTTGTCCCATGCACCAAGGGCAGCTACCCCAGAGCGCATAGAGCCGTCCCCATAATCAAGTGAGGGAGCACAGGAGCCATCTTCATCGGATGATGAAGATAATGATGATGATGACATTCCTTGTGCATCTCCCGGCCCTACACAAATAACTCCCCTTCCCTCTTCCCAAAGGGCAATCACCACCTCTACCCCTGGCGATCAATGCCAAAGGGGTATTGAACAAGGACGGCCCAGTCCAAACCAAACCCAAGCCATCCATCCAGTGGCCATTCTTCGGGACTCTAGATATGATCAAACTGAGGAAACACAACTTCCATCGCCCCTCTCCCAATAGAGAGGCGATGCAGACATAAGAGCCACATCGCCTCATGGCTCGACTATACCACCCACACACCTAGAAGCATGTGTTGCTTCTGACATTACTGAACCGCAAGATCGTTCAGAGCAATCTCCCATTCGTGCACAAAACCCCCCTTCAATACTTGATCTAGCGAAGGCGAAACACACTTACTTCTCTTACCCGGCCTCTAAAGCCGAGGAAGAAGAAGAAGTTGTTGCAACATCAGGAGATAGCTCCTCACTTGAGGGATATCAAGGACATGATGGAAGTCCTTCAAGGCCTATATTTTCACAAGGCATTGAAGGCGCCTCTGGAGCAGAGGCTCAACCTGTAGCATCCGTTGCTGTAGGGGTTACCCCCGTGGCCGATCTGGTCACAAAGGCTGAGTTCCAAGCCTTTGTTGACTCAGTTCAGCGGTCCTTGGAAGATCTAAAACTCATCATCCAAGGGATTGTTGAAAACCCACCATCCATCGATATCTCCACCCTTCAATAATCCCTTGCCAACCTTGCAAACCAAACCCGAGACAATACAACCTGTCTCCAGATGCTGCAACAAAACGTCACCCAACACCACAACACCACCTCCTCCCTTGCCACCCAAAGAAACCAACTCCTCATTCACATCATCGCCACACTCACGACCAAGGCAACTGCGACCGATGAGAACCTAGCCTCCATCACCACCCAAATAAACACCATCTTCCAAACCCTTAACGCCCTACCAGCCACCATAATCTCCCAAATCCCTCAACCAACCCCACCCCAAACAACTTCATCAATCGATGAAACTCTAGCATCCCTCACCAACCAAATGACCACCATATAAACCACACTCAGCCAACTCCCAGCCACCATACTAGCCAACATACCTCAACCTTCACCACCTCCACCTCCCTTTGCAGGCCCATCCTTCGATGAAGCCTTCTCCTCCTTCACTACAGAGGTGAGACAACTCATTACCAACCTTCCCATTCCTCCATCCATATCCACAACCACCTCCGTGCCACCACAAGCTTCATCATCAAGCACAGAGTATGCCACCAGAGCCGATCTCAGGGCTCTATCCAAGGCACTTATCTCCTCTTTCAACGAGATAAGTGCAAAGTTCATTCATCGAGCAGCTCAACTAACCAAGACTCTCACCCAGAGCCTTGCTGACAAACAAAGGCACACCACCTCTCTCCTTCACATGATGGAGGAGAGCTGAAGACAACAAGCCCTGAAGGTGTATCTTGTGTCCTTCAGGAAGGAGAAAAAGAAGAAGAGGAGCAGAACTTCGTGCTCTAGTAGCCGCCGGTACAAAAGGCCACGACATGAGGATCCAGACCCCAATGATCAAGGTCTTGGACCTCATGAGGGGGAGAACCAGGTTGTGGCTGCTCAATCGATGGAATCCGCTACAACATCACCACCACCCCAAACACAACAACAATTTCCACCATCAACCCAAGCAAGGGAACCAGAGGCTCAACCCTCTGAAGATGTACATAATGTACATGTTCCCCTTGCCCCCATACCTGAACCCATCGTGTTGAGTTCCTCATCCGATGAAAACCAATCAACCCCACCAACAGAAACCAACCCACCTTTCACTACATCACCAACAAGCCTACCATTAACCCCATCTGTAACTCCTCGCACCACAGAACCTTTCATCACCATACCCAATGAACCTGAACAAATACACATCCAACCTTCACCTCAACAACCTCAAGCCCAAACACAACCCGATGAACCTGAACCACCCCAACATGAGCCAACCGAAGAAACCATCCCATCACCATCTAATACACAACCTACAACCCAAACTCAACCCCCAACTGAACCAACTACGGTGCAAGAGGACATTCCCTCTTCTTCAAGGCACCCTCCACAGAGCTTAGTCAATGAGATCATTGAAAATATGGAGTCGCTAAGGAGACATCCAGAGATGCCACCAAGGGAACCAGTAATGATGGAAAATATCCATCAGTACTTATACCATGATTGCGATGAAGGTTTGACTCTCAATCCTCCAATTCTATCGCCAGAATCCATGGACCTCCTACATCATCGGTTTGTTAGACAGACTACTCAACCACCACAGGCCGTCTTCTCAAACGATGGGATAAGGATGGTAATGGACATAAAGTTGAGGACCTTCGGTAATAGTACTATAAGATATATTGAGTACACAGTAGAGAGAGCCCATGGTCAGGTCAGCGTCTTCAACGACAATGACTTGATCAATCTCAATCCCTATGACTTGATCGACCTTTATGCATTCATAGCTCGGCGACAGGATTAAGGAATAAGATTTGGGATGGCAAACAGAGCAATTGTGAAGACAATGAAGACCTTGTTGAAGCATCAAACCAAGAGTGATTTTTAGATTGCTCTTCATTTGGGCATCAAAAGACTCTCCTGCATTCCACCTGATGAAGACTTTTCTGGCCTGTAGGAGAAGAGATCTGCTTCTGTCTTGACTCAACCCGAGCTTGGACTTGTCTTTAAGAATGAGTTCAGGGTAAAGAAAATTTTCAGACTAACTGAAGCATTCAGGTATTCAACCGATACACTTGAATGGTTTCAGAAAGTTATCAGAGAGAGACTGGGTAGAACTCATGTGGCAAGGGAAGAAGGGAAACAACTCATTCATGAGATATCAACAATCCTTAGTTATCGAAGACTACTACTGCGCTTCTGGGAAATATCTCAAGGTAGATCATGAATACAGTTTTAAAATTTGTCTTAAATTGAAATGTCTTTGCTTCCAGAACTGTAAGAATTCATCATCTAATGAAAATTTGGAAATTGATGCTTTTCTTTAGATTAGTCTCTGTTCTTCAATATTGTTCATAGAATAGTTTATGTTTGTTCTTTCATTACTTAGGGGGAGATTGTTAGACCCCATAATTCATAAGTGTAAAAGTAATGAAGAACAATAAGTAATGAAGAACTAGAAGACCGATGAAGACATTAAGGCATAATTGACCAAATCTGGAGAACAACCAAAGGGTCGATGAATCGACCAGAGATGCGATGGAAAGAGCATCTTCATCACCCCTCTGGTCACAAACACTTAGAGTTTTCTTCAGCAGTTCAACCAGAGGCATGCGATGAGGAAATGAAGATAAGGTTGAATTAACATCCCATGAAAGACAGCTGGAGATAACACTTAAACAATTGGATTTCAAGTTTATCTTGGTTTATAGTTTATCCATTCTTAGATAAACATTATCTTTCCTAGAAGATTGGCTAGATAGTTTTATTAGATAGTTATCTTCTTATCACTAGTATAAATAGGTGATTAGGCCTATTGTAAACAATGCCGCTTTTACACAATCATAATATTGAATAGAGTGAAATCATTGGCACTCAAGATTGTTATTTGAATGTTCATATATTGTTCTTGAGTGTTCATCATTTTGATCATTAAAACACTATAATTTGGTTATTCTTAACTTGATTATTAGTGTTATTGAGAGATCTGGGATCAACATTATTGGTGGCTCGGATTGAAGAAAGATATAGCTAGATATGTGGAACAATGTTTAACATGTCTACATGTAAAGATTGAACATCAAAAGCTATATGGAAGTCTTCAATCTTTGGAAATTCCTGTGTGGAAGTGGGATCACATTACAATGGATTTCGTCATGAAGTTACCTCGAACTCCAATGGGGTATGACGCCTTCTGGGTAATTGTTGATCGCCTGTCTAAATTTGCGCATTTTTCTACCTATAAGAGATGGATACTCTCTAAAAAAGCTAGCACAGATTTATATTAAAGAGATTGTAACCAGGCACGGTGTCCCATTATCTATTATCTTCGATAGAGATAGCCGCTTCACATCAAAGTTTTGGGAGAGTTTGTAGAAAGCTCTGGGATCTGAAATTCGGTTAAGCATAATCTATCTTCCGCAAACTGACGGGCAAAGTGAAAGATTTATCCAGACTCTCGAAGACATGTTAAGAAGTTGTATCATTGACTTCAAGGGATCGTGGAAAGATCATTTGCCATTAATAGAGTTTGCATACAATAACAGTTACCATTCCAGCATCCAAGCGGCACCGTATGCCGTATTGTATGGACGTAAATGCCGAACGCTGTTGTGTTGGAACGAGGTAGGTGAAAGACAGTAGACAGGTCCTAAAATTGTTCAAGAGACTTCTGAAAAGATTGAACAGATCCGTGAAAGAATCAAAACAGCACAAGACCGCTAGAAGAGTTATGCTGATAATCGTCAAAAGACGATTGAGGTTTGTGTGGGTGATTTTGTGATGTTAAAAGTTTCTCCATGGAAAGATGTCATCAGATTTGGAAAGAAAGGCAAACTCAGTCCAAGGTTTGTTGGGCCGTTTAGAATATGTAAACAAATCGGGCCAGTGGCGTACCCGTTAGAGCTACCAGAAGAACTTAGTCTGATTCACAACACTTTCCATGTATCAAATTTACAAAAATGTTTAGCTAATATGAGTCTCGTTGCACCGTTACCAGAGGTCAAACTGGACAGTAAACTTAACTTTGTCGAAACACCAGAAGTCGTGATTGACCAAAAGATCAGGGTGTTAAGAAATAAAGAAATCAGTTTGGTTAAAATACAGTGGAAGTTTCACAAAGGACCAGAGGCAACGTGGGAATTGGAATCACAAATGAGAGCAGATTATCCATGGCTCTTTGATTAAAGGAATTCTGGGACAAAATTTTCTTAAGGGGTGGATAATGTGATAATAGGGTCCTGATAATCATCCAAGGTATTTATTATGTGAATTAATTGTCAAGATGAATACATGTTTACATGGATTGAATACGTGAGTATGTGTATTTATGCATAGGGATATATGCATAATATGTAGGTATATATATATATATGCATGATAGTAATATATATATATATATATATATATATATTTATTTATGATTTTATATGCGCATGAAGTATGTATGTGTGTGCATGTGTGAATTGATATACATGCATGCATGTGGGGGAGGGGAAAGTAGCCGATTTTCCAATTCAGGAAAGTATATATATTGAAGTTGGGTAAAGGCTGAGGTTTTCTTGCCTCTTTGAAATCTTGGGAGAATTAGAGAAGAATTGTCTACAGAGCAAGTTTGGAATCATTTTGGTTTCACTTTCTTCAAAATCTGAGTTTTGTCTTAAAGGTGAGTATTTTCTAAAAATCTCTTTTAAGTTTTTGTTAATTGTTTTAGAAAGAACTACCTACTATCTTTAAAATTTGTTTGTGCGATTTAGGGTTTTATCCGGATAAAGGGTGACCGCATTGCCTTAAACCGAACATAGTGTTGTTCGGATTGCATTAAACCGGCTATGTATCGTCCGATTTTAGTTATTAACCGAATATAGTGTCATGCGATTTAAGGAGTTAGTGAGAATTTAATTATGTAAATCGGACAATGGTTTATGGACGGAGAAGCATGAATACGACCAAGCGTTGTGCGGTTTATTCTTAAATCGCACAAGGGTCGTGCGGATTAGTTATTAATCGACCAAGGGTTCTCCGGATTTGATAAATCAGACAAATATGTGTTTTCCGGATATGTACATCGGACAAAGGGCTAAGTGTTGTCCGGATTGTTTATCCGGATAACTTATCCGGATGATCTATATTTGATAATTTTGAAAGTATTGAGTATTTTAGACATTTATAATTTAATAATGTCTATTAATGGGTTTAATTTTGGATTTTTGGGAAACTGTTTCTACCAAGCGTGGTGACGTAAGTCTGTTTTTGTATGAAACTTATTTTAAGAGGTAGTTCCCCCAGACGTGGTGACTTTTGTTTGTTCTTTCTTGGAACTGGGAATGAGTACTTTCAGACGTGGTGACTTTTGTCTGTTCTGATAAGTAACCCTGTTTTGCATGGAGGAACAAGGGTGACATATCAAGGAGAGGTGTACATGGAATAAGGGAGGCATTGTCATATGTGGATATTATTATAACTCTTATTATTATTACTAATTGGATTTAATAACTTTGAGTCATCATTTCTTTGTGACCTGATGAATTAGAGATATTATTTCTTTTAGAAATAATAATTTAGATGTTATTGAGAAGGGGAAAATGGTTTGTCACAAAGGGTAAGTATTGTCTTAAATCTTTCCATTAATATTTTCAAAGGAATTGTCTGATGATTCAAAGAAGCTTTGGTTATAATATTTTGAGAATGTTGGATTTTTAAGAAGATGCATTTTTAATAACAGGAATTGATGTTATTAAGTTTATCCTGTTATTCGTATCATTAAGAACTGCATTGTCTGATTGAAATGCAAATATGTCTGAGCAAATATATTTTATTATATTTTGGTGTTTTATCACCATGTATTTGCAAAGAAGAGATTTACTCACTAGACCCTTATGGTCTAACCCTCATTTTCTGTTTAAAAAATATGCGGTGCAGGAACTACGGAGCCCAGGGATAATAAAGGGAAAGGGAAAAATGTGATTATTTTCCTAAATCTGATATCTACTTTTGAAGATCTGCTTGATATTGCTTATTTTGGATAATACATGTTGTATTACATGTGATAGTACAGGATTGTGTTTTGGAATTTTCATATGTAGATTTTGTACATATTAGAATCCTTGTACTAGTGGGACCATGTGATGTAAACTATATTTCCATGTAATGAAATATGTGTTATATGCAAATGTGGTGTTTAGGGGTGTTACACAACCTCCCAATGATCAGATTCTTTGCCTCGTTCTCATTTTTCATATAGATGGTGAGTGATAAAGCCAAATATTAGAACGTATTAGAACTGATAAAGATCTAATCAATATACATATATATATATATATTAAAGAAGAAACCATGAGTTGTTGAGGTAGCTTCTCCTAGAGCCTAGAACCTTATTTCTCTTATTTCTCCTTCATTCTTTCAATATCCACTACTATATTTTCTTTTTGTCAATTTATGTTTTTTTTCTTAAATGTTTGCATTCAACTCCAAACCATTCATCTCCTTCTATATTAATTCAAATGACATAACTCCAAACCATTCATCTTTTCCAATCAATCATTTATTTATATATATAAAAACAACAACTTTTTGTTCATCATCATCTCTCACACCCTCTCAAATTCTATCTCTATATTATACTTTCTAAATTTATTTTCTTTATCTTTGGTTTTTCTTCTATTTTACTATTGATAATTTTCATAGTTTTTGTTTTGTTTTTTCACTTATCCTATAATTTTATGAATGTTTGTATCGTTATTTAGATTACATTATAGTTTTTATGTATTATGTAATGAAGATTTGAAGAAGTCTTCAAGTTCAATATTTGATTTTTTGGTTGCAATA
>NW_020200908.1:32261-35864 GCF_001531365.2 Cynara cardunculus var. scolymus
TGATTTTGTTTGTATTATAACTCTTATGTATTAGGTGAAGATTTGAAGTGTTCAAGTTTACTATGTAATTTTTACTTATGTTGAACTTTTTTTGATTTGTAGGTTTTCGAGTTTTTTAACTTTTATATATTAATTTTGAAAATTTGAAGTTTTCAAGTTTGAGTTGTGGGAATTTATGATTAAGATCTAAGGTAAGGATTTTATGCAAGTTTGTTTTGAAATTTAGAGTGTATTAGAATGTTATGTATGTTTGTATCATGATTTTGATTGGATTATATTTTTAAGTATGTTCTTATTGTAAGTTTAGTCATATGATAATTTTATGTATGTTTGTGTTGTGATTTTGATTGCATCATAATTTTATCTATTGGGTTGTAAAGATTTGAAGTCTTTAAGTTTGGTATGTGATTTTTTATATATCGTATGGTTGGTCCATTCACTATTTTGTTTTTGAAGTCAAGGTGTGTGTTAAGGTTGAAAAATTGTACATGTACATCATCCTTTTGGTGTTTATACATTGTAATCATCATTACACAAAACTAAGTTTTTTGTTGTCAAAACTAAGACAATAATAATTTCTCTGTCTATGATGAATCCAATTTAAATTATAGCTCTTCGGTTTTTGGCCAACCATGATTAGCTATTGTTTACAACAATCGGTAAACTTATAATATAATGAATATTATTACTTATATACCTTGTATTGTATGATTCCTCAAGGTTAAAGAATATTATATTTCATTTAACGATTAATAAAATACTTTTATTTTATTTCATATTATTTAACTGTATTATAAATTTAGTTATATCACTTCTTATATTGTGATTACGCATTTAATTATTCAGATTATTATATGTACATGAATTTATTTAAAAAAATCTAGAAAATAAGTGTTACAAGCTAAATTGAAATGATTACTTTTGCATACACCTACGATAGTGCTCAGTATTAATCATACAATATTTGCGGGTTGTGGCTAACAAACTTTATACAAATTGAACTTCAATAGAATTATTGTGTAACACCCCAAATCCATACATTACATATAACACATATTTCATATATAAAATACATGTTTTCCCCCACATAGGTCCTTGATACAAGAGTCTTTAATGTAAAATACGCAACCCAAAAATTTCAAAAGTACATACTCTTATATCCTAGCATCTATGCTTCCAAAACAGCTAAGCACATAGGGAAGTAATTCACATAATGCTCTTTCCCTTATTATCTTTACCTGCACACATAATTTTGAAAACACGAAATGAGGGTTAGACATGAATGTCTAGTGAGGTTCTCTTTTATGTAATGTAGGGTGAAGATCACCTAAACATTTATTTCAAATAATTCATCTTATGAAGCAAAACTAAAAACATATTGCTTCGGTCCATCGGGCCTCTGGTTCCAAACCACACTTGGAATATATTTCAACATCCAGGACCAGAGCCCCTCTGCTCTTTCTTCCAGAGCTTCTGGTTTCTCGACCAAAGCCTCTGGTTGTACTAACCAGAGCTTCTGGTTCAAAAGACATGATCAACCAGAGCCTCTCTAGTTCAACGTGTAAGCCAACCAGAGCCTCTTTAGTCTGTTTTTCATAAAAAGATTCTAAGTATAAAATTATTTTCTTAAAACATCTAAAAATATGATTTTCAAATGAAAGCTCTTATCAATAGATACAAAACCTCTGATCCAATAATGAGGACCAACCAGAGCCCCTCTGGTTCCTTACAAGAAACAACCAGAGCCCCTCTGATTCCTCATAAAAATGACCATTCTGTTCCAAAACACTTTTTACCAATAACAATGGCCATAGGCCAAGTTTTCCCTTTCTCAATAACATCAATACTATTATTTCTAATAAGAACAATATCTTTGAGTTCTCAAATCACAAAGAAGTAAGGACTCAGATCTATTGTAATCTTAAAAGACATAATAGTAAGAGCTATAATATTCACACATAATTGCCACCCTTCTATCCAAAAGACACCTCTCCTTGATATGCCACCCTTATACTAAAAGACACCTCTCCTTGATATGCCACCCTTATACTAAAAGACACCTCTCCTTGATATGCCACCCTTATTCCAAAAGACACCTCTCCTTGATATGCCACCCTTATTTCTTCTTCAAAATCTATGAACTAGTTCGGATGAAGGACCGCAGTCACAACCATCTTATCGAATCCTCATTCATAGTTTTATCCATAAACTCTATAGATTAATTCCAAATGAAGACAGATCAAAATCACAATCGTCTCAAAAGAATATTCTCTATAGTCTTCAACCAACAGTTTTATCATCAAAACTCTGAATATTCAAGAACAACCAGTTCTTGCAATAATATTTCCAAACTCAAATCCTTTTGTATCCTTTCAACAGGATATCATTTCAAAATTATTTTAAAGAAGCAACCTCTTCTTTATCTTTCCTAAAACGGGTTTTAATACACAAATATATAACAATAACACTTTTAAACTATCAAAATAGTTTTACCATTTTTTTGTCAAAACCAATATCAAAACCCAGCAGTTTATATAATAAAATATATAAAGATTATAGTCATCAAAAAATCACAGTGTAAAATCAACAATATTTATAAAACTCACAGTTTATAATCAACGGTAGTTTAAAACCTCACCTTAACAATCACATATTTTGTAGATTTAAAAATACACATCAAAACACAAGCTCTTCAAACAGCTTTGAACAAAAGATTCATTCAAGAACACTTCTCACCGTCACAATACTCTTTTTCTTTTTCAACTGATTTTTCTTCAAATGAAATGATAAGGTAAAATCTTATCCTTTTATTTCTTCAAATACTCCCACGAAGGCGGTGAAGATTATTTTAATTATAAAAGTCATAGGCGGTGAAAGCTTTAGCCAATAGAAATAACCTTGGATGGTGGGTTTTGCATTATAAAATTCATGATTTCTTAACCATGAAGATATAAGTTTTTAAATAATAGAATAATGTTTCCACCCGAATATCTTATCACAAAATGCACCACCTCATGTATGCTTCACACCACATGCATATATGTATAAATTACATACATATCATGCCATCTTTTCACATATATGCATGCACAATATCATGTTCACATTTCACATATATAGTTCATGCATTTTTACTTAGATATGCATATTTCACGTAATCCACATAATAAACATTTATAAATTACCTCAACCCAGGTTGTCTCAAACCTGGTTATAACATATTGTTCTGCAACCGAAAAATATAAAATGTATGAATTTCTCTAGTTACAAGAAACAATATCAATGAAAAAAATTTGCATCAAAAACACCCCAATGTAATCACCGTCTTATATTACATTTTATTATGAAATTACGTTTCACCTAAATTTGATTACGTATTTTCTAACAAATCAAGTTTCATCACTATGCAACACGCGGTGTATGAATAAGCACCAAATGGCTGTTCAAAGAAAAGTTTTCTATCATATTTATCTTTATTCTTTTTTATTTATTTATTTATAATATTCAATCAACATATTAATTGATAAACCTTTCATTTTCCTACTTTTTTTAACTTAATTTTATTTATTTATTTGTAAATGAATTTGAATCCACAAATACATA
>NW_020200908.1:36254-44331 GCF_001531365.2 Cynara cardunculus var. scolymus
TTTTTAAATGAAATTAGAATCCATAAATATATAAAATACATATTTGTTGACAATTCTATTAACAACTAATATATATTTATATAGGCAATTTTCAGATCATTAATCAAAGTACTAATGCTACCATGCAACGCGCGGTTCCCATACTAGTATTAGGAAAGAATACAACCATATCACATAAAAGACTCATAGAATAAACTAAGTCCAAAAGAACCCAACAAATCCAATTACTCTAACGTTATAGTGAATCACAGTTTTAAGTAATATGAACAAAGCTTCAAAGAATCATTAATGGAGATTTCATGTTGTCATTGATATTGAGAGAAAAGTATAATATAATACGTATACAATTGAAAGTTCAAAGTTACAAAACTAAGTAAAACAAGAAGTATTTATACCCCAAGGGTATTTACAAGATTAGCCCTTCAACTGAATACAATTACATTTTTAGAACCCAACAATATCCCCGTTTATAATCGAGTTACAAAAATTACACAAACCTTCTTCTTCTCTTTCTAAGTCCAAAATAAGTTTCAAATCTTCTAATGAGGTTTCTAAATTGCAATCTTTCTTCAATACAATCTAAAGCTCTGTCAATAAGCTCTTTCTACTTTTCATCCATCTTCACTTTCTCCCTCTTATCCACATCATGTTTGTTCTTCAACTGCATGTTGATAATTTTTAGAGTACCATCAGAATAGCTTGCAATCTCTCCAAATCTCATGAAACTTCTTTCACTTTTACCCTTCATGTATACTACAACAAACTCTGGTTCTTCTAAGATCATATATAAAGGAAAAATTTCAACATCGGCTAAACTTTGAATAGGCTTCAACAAGTTCACTTTCTGGTACTCTCTACACCAATCTGCAAGTCAGTTTTATACGAGTACTCACTTGTCTTTTCAAAAATGTGATTACAACAATCAAGGTAAAAGTAACATCTTTATGTCTAATAGTTATCTGACGCAATTCAAAGTACATATTCTCCAAATCTTCTAGATTTAACTAATGAAAATCTGGTTTAGAAAATCTCCATATTCTTCCATCTTGTCTTGTGACATGAAAGATCGGATACCAAACATGCACCAACCTCTTTGTATAAACCTGAATAATGGACACCATTCTGTTCTTTGACTTAACTTCATGTTCACTTTCAGTTTGAGATCTCATCATATATATATATATATATATTAACTTGACGATCCTTTTTGAATTCAGTGATTCCTATAACCTTTACAATGTTCAACTCCTTAATCTTCCAAACAAAAATCTTCTTCTTAGAATCTTCTAGAAAGGAAACTCTGATTCTAGAACACTCCCACCTTTTAGTTTGCGGTGACTGTGCCGGTGCACTGCACTTTCAGTTCTAATGGACTATTTTGCTTGATGTATTGAAGGTTCAGATTATTGTCTCTTTCAGGTGATTCTGAAATTTCCTCATTTAACTAGTTTATTATGTCAAAATTTCCTTCTTCCTCAAACTCATTATCAAAAAAAGTGAACAAGTTTTCTATCTCATTTTTGACATGTAACTTGATTGATACTGATTCTCCATCATCAAACTCAATATCCACAACATCTTATCAACAATTCATCACCTAAAATCTCCTCCTCCGTCTTTCTATCAACAACCTCAGGTTTTTCAACCGTTAGTTCTATAATCTGATCGGCCACAATTTCCGTTGCATCAGTTTGAAAAGTTGTTCTTTCAACACCAAAATTTTGTTTCTCATATGCAAAAACCTTTCTTTCTTTCTCAAAATTCTTCTCACTATTACATATCCTTTTATTTACACTCAAAATGTTTTTCTCTAAAACACTCTTCTCATTTTGTAAAGAATTTTTTTAAATCAGTTGTTTTCTGTTCAAAACTTCTTTTTTCAAATCAAAAATCTTTTCTTTCAGATGAAGATTCTATTTTTCCAAAACATTCTTTTCTTTCTCAAAATCTTTTAGTTTCTTTTCTGAAAAAAAAAACTTTTCTTGAAGATAAGTTTTCTCCAATAATAGCTTATTGATAACCTGCAAGCATGTCATTTAATTTATAAATCTGCTTTTGTAAATCATAAATTGGAAAAGTCATCATTACCTGATCAAAATGATCGTTAATCAAAATGATTATCAAAAGATTTGAAAAATCCAAAATGAATAGTGTCCTCCTTCTAAGGTCTAGAGGCAGCACCCCAAGAAATTGTTTTTCAAGTATATCGCACAATACTTGCTATAAACAGTAACTTATCGCACAAGTCTTGTGTGATAAACTTAACTATCGCAGGATGCTATGTATGAACATTAATTATATCGCAAAATCTTGATGCGATATGCTTAACTCTCGTAAATAGCTATGCAATAAACTCAAACTATCACAGATAGGTATGCGATGAACATTTCAAATTCAATCTTTCAGATTCAAAGGCATTTAGCCTTTTTCTTTCTCCTCAAGTTTATGATTCAACTTTTTATTTTTCTCCTGAAATAGACCTTCTTTCTTTTTCCTTAGAGTTTCAATTCTCTGTTTTTCTTTCTCAACAACTTCTTTTTCTTCTCTAATGAGGTTAGTTTCTCTTTTGTAAAAATTGGCTTCTTATTCAGCCTTTTTCCTCTCCTCTTTTTCAAATTTTAGTCTATGTTTGAGCTTTGGAAAATCTTCAGAGGGTTGATGAACAATCATGTCCAAATCACTAGATATACCAGACTTAGAGATTACATATTCATGTTTCGATTCAGAGGTTATGTCACCATAGATAATGTCTTCTATAGTGTGCGCCATGAGGTAGATAAGCGTTTTTTCTTTTGGAGCTGGTTCATCATCAGAGATGGAGTCAGAGATCTAATTATCTTGTTCATCATGAAGATTCCTTTATCTAATGTTGTAGTATTTTTTTCTTATGACAATCAACATCCTTGGCAAGCCTGCCTCTGTAATCAGCTGCAAAGTGGCCTGGTATGCCACATTTGTAGCATTTAGCTATACTTGGTTCTAATTTCATTATCTCTTTTTGTTAGGTTCTAATTTTTGTTGTATTCAAGCATCTTTGGATGTAAATATCCTTTGGGTATAAATAGGTAGTTTGTAAAAGAACTTTGAAAACTCTGGTAACTCTTGCATATCACTTTGTAACTTTTTGAAGATAATATCACTTTAAGCTTCCAAGATTCTCTCTCTACATTTCTATAATATGCCATTGTTGAATTCTTGTTACTATGTTGATTGAATGATTAATATGAGATTATCAATTGGTATTAGTGCAGATTACAACAACTCAAGATCAGAATTTGAAGTAGATTTGATGGTTTTCTTGAACATTTTCTTGGTCGAACACTTTCTGTCCATTTTTTTTTCAATTTCAACATTGATTTCTTGGTATGTTTTGAATTGAATTTTGATTGGGATTTGTTTAAAATCACTTTGTGATTGAATTATTGATTTCTTGATATCTTGGTGTAATGTTGATTGAATGATTAATCTGGGATTCTGAATTGGTATCAGATTTAAAAACAATTAAAAATCAATTTGATAGAAATCTGTGTTAAATTTGGAGTTCTTGGTGATTGACTGTTAACACAATGATCTTGAAACTGTTTGTTCATTTTTTTTTTTTATCAAATTGGCTAGTTTTGATATGTTTTTGACTAGAATTTGTTCACAAAACTTGTTTACATTGCAATTTCAAGTAGTTATGTATTGTTCTTAATAAAAAAAATTGATTGTTGTGGATTTTTGGTTGAATTTGATCAAGTGTCTGTAAGACCTGAGTATATCACATGTTGAAGATAGCTTTGGGAGATATTCATCAAGAACATCGCTCGTTGAAGATTCTTGTAAGGCTTGTCCAATTTGTGTAAGATATCGTGCACTTGGTAAGCGATGTTATGAGTTTATCGCGTAAGTCAAGTTTTTTGAAAGATTTTGGGTATATCGCTCGAGGTACAAGTGATATTTTGTGTCTATCACTCAAAAGGTAAGCGATCACTCAAGTTGATAATCCTAGTTATGGATTAATCAACAATAAAACTTGACGATTCAATTATGAACACAATTGAAATGTAGAGAGAGAGTAGAAATCTAGAGAAAGAAAATTCTTTAAGCTCCAATTGTATTAAACATCAATTACAAAGATGAAATCTTACAATTTGTATCTTCTACACAAACTAACATTAAAGCACCCTATTTATACAACAAGCTAAGCACAAAAGCATAAAGCTTGGATACAACAGAATCAGGTACAAAACTTGGACCTAACAATCTCCCCCTTTGTATTCAAGCTTTATGAGCATCTTCAAACAAACAACATATCAGCAAATTTCTTTAGACTCTTTGGCTGCAACAATCTTCAGAAATATCAGCATATTGATATCTTCCAGATTTATCTTTGAAAACCATTATATATTCTCCCCCTTGATCTCTCAAGACTTTAAACATTCTCCCCCAATATAAAACATTGTAGAAACTTCTTCTTTGAGTAGCAAATTCTCTTTCTTCAATCTTTAAAATCATACAAATTCCCCTTATCTTTGAACAATTTCAACTCTTTAACAACTTCAATCATTATCTCCTAAATTGAACAACTCAAGACAAAATTTATTAGCTTCTCTCAACTTGATAAAATATTTTCTTCAAAAAATCTTCTCCTTTAACATATACAAAATTTTACCCTTTTATTTTCAACATGTAATCTTCACTCTTTTCTTCACAACAAATAAGGAAAAATCTTCATGTTCACTTCCTCTTGATCATAGCAGTAGAAAAATATTCAACAAATAGTAATAACATTCAAAAAAACTTTGCTTCATATCTTTGATGATCTTCTTCTCAATAATCTTTGATAATCTCCCCCTCATGATGATTAGGAGAACCTTGAACATCATGTACAATCAAAGATATATTAGACATCTCCCGTTTAGAAAGTCAACCTTGTTAGACTAACGTTTTCTCTTGAATGTTGGGTAATTATCTAACATAGAAGCGCATTTAGCATAGAAGCACATTTATCAACTATTATGTTGATCCTCTCTCTCGATGATTTGATGATAATCCCTTTTCTCTTTCACGTTGTATTTGTGTTTCTGTATTTTCAGTTCCAGCGATCTTCACTGAGTATGTTCAGTAATCGCTGAAGAACTTGGATTGTAAATCTATCAGAGACAGCAATACTTCAAGAAGACAACACTCACACCAAAGAACCTTCAGCAAACGTCGAAGACTGAAACTAAATATTAGAGACCGGCGAGTACAAGATCTGAAGCGGTATTCAGTGATTACAAGCCTGTCTACACATGTGTGAAGTCTGCTCAAGCTTCAGCGAATGATGATGAGACCTTCAGGTCATTCTAGTATTCAGCGATCAAAGGAAGCTTGCTTAGCACTATTGTTGTTGTCTTGTCCTTATGCACACAAAGAACAAAACCCATACCCTTACAAAAGTTAGTATGGTACGGAGCCGACTAGTCGACCCTTTGTCCACCAACTTTAGGCAAGGATGTCTGCTCATGAATAGTGCTTTTGTACTATTCACTGTAGCAAGAGACAAGCCTTCCTCTTAAGGCTTGACACGCACTCTAAACCTACCATATTGCATTAAATGGACATTTAATGCACTGGGTATAAATAGAAGTGTTTCTTCTCCATGCGCATCTCTCTCTCTAACCTAATTCTTACTTTAAGCATCTTCTAGCTTAAGTAAARGATCTTTCTYKTRGCAACTTCTTTTCTTGTAATTGCTAAAGCTTTGTATGTAACCAAAGATTGTTTAGATAGGTTTTTATTACCTTATCTTTCCGCAAACAATCTTGTAAAATCTGTATTGATCTTCTCTACCAATATATATTTTAAATTTGAAAATACTGTGTTTTTATTCATCCCCCCCTTCTACAAACTGTTTCTCTTCTTGTAGACCCTTACGGGACCAACAAGTGGTATCAAAGTAGAGTTTTCTCTCTTTCCTTTTGTTTGGCTATTTTTCTGTACTAGTTTATCTCTTCTTAGATAACTTTAATGCTTACAAATGGCTTTACAAATTGCAAACACAGACACAAGATAATGGCTCTCTTGCCAAACCTCCCTGGTTTGTCCGTGACAACTTTAGTCTCTGGAAGAACCGGATGTCCCTCTTTCTGGAAGGTGTGGATCCTGAAATTCCACATTACATAGAAAATGGACCATATATTCCATTTGCTATTGCTCCGGCTATTCCAGCAATAGCTACGACTGCCATGATTTCTGAATGGCAGATTCCAAAGCTTCCACATCAGTGGAGTGATGAGGACAAGAAGAAGATAACTATAGACATGCGTGCTCGGTCTATAATAGCTATGTCTCTTCCTGATGAGATCTATCACTTAGTGATGAAACTCAAATCTTCTAAATCCGTATGGGATACACTTTGTGTCCAATATGAAGGAACCTCTCAGGTTCGGGAGACTAGAAAGATCAATCTAGTAAGACAGTATGATAACTTTCTCTGTGGAAAGTCTGAGACGCTGTCTGAAGTACATCAAAGATTTAAWTGCCTTCTTATTGATCTTAGGGCTGTCGGCAGGGAATATTATAATTCTGAAACCTTGACTAAGTTTCTGGAATGCCTTCCTGAGTCTTGGGACACCTTTTTCGTGTGTCTCAAGATGTCAAATGACATGTCCACTCTTTCTCTTAATACCTTATATGGGATTCTGCTTAACCATGACCAATCTCGTCAACTGAAAAGAAATCTTGTAAAAGAATCCAGGGAAATGAAAAGCTCCCCTTTAGCTTTGATCTCTGAAGCTTCTTCAGTTGAAATTTATACACCTTTTGTTTCTTCTCTTCCTCCCGTGGTCATCACAGAGATAGATTCTTCTGAGGACATTCTAGAATCTAATTTAACAGATTTTGATGAGTCCCTGGCACTCCTGACTAAGTCATTTAGGAGGTTCACCAGCAAGAGCAACTTCCGCAGATCTCCTCAGCTATCCTTCAGGGAGAAGCCAAAGTCTGAAAGAATAGACAAGGCTTCAGCTGTCTGCTACAACTGTCACCGGCCCGGACATTTTGCAGGTGAATGCAGATCAAAGAACACTGCGACGCCATCTTCTAAATCTCCCTCCTCCTTCAGGACCAAAGATGAAAAATACTTAAAACTAAAGAAGAAATACAAGGAGATGAAGAACAACCAGCGAAAGGCTAAAGGCCTTATTGCTGAAGAGCATGACTGGGCTGAATCATCTGATGAATCATCTTCTGACGAAGAGGATAAAGTCTACGTCTGCTTGATGGCCATTGATGCTGATGAAGGATCTTCTAAAGCGTCTACCTCCTCTGAGCCATCTAATTCTTCTACTCAGGTATACTTCCTGAATGAACCCTCTTCCTCTTCTAGTCTTTCTGCACTGGTACGCTGACGATTGGCCTCTATAATGCCCTCAATGGCAAATCAAAAGCTAAAATGCTTAACGTTAATCTTCAAGAGCAATTGAAGATTTTTCATTCTAAGATCAAAGAATTGACCTCTGTTGAGGAAAATCTTAAAGATCAGGTTATTGTAAACCAAGCCATCACTGTTGAACGTGAGAAAGCTGTCGCTGAGCGTGAACGAGCAATTGCTGAACTCAAGGCTGAGAAAGCTACCATTGAAGGGTGGTGCAAAGCTTCCCTCAAGGCCTCTGAGATCATTAACGCTCAAATCCCGGCCAAGAAAACGACTGGTCTAGGATTCTCCTATGATCAGGAAGAATGTGTTAAAGACAGGTCCATGCTTAAATTTGGTATCTTTGTCTCTTCTATTCCTAACACTTCTTCCTCTCAGTCCTCTCCTTTTACTGAGAGTCATCTTGAAGGAACTCATTTGAGTTCTGCATGCAAAGACAAAGGTAAATCCACTGTCACAGCATCCCGTCCTAAAAAGTCTAACAAGTCTAATAGATCTAAATCTATTCCTTCAACTTGTAAAACTTCTTCTCCTTCAGGGACTAGGAAATCTGAATCGCATCAGAAATCTAAGTTACAGCTCAAGGTGAACTTTTCACCTAAGGAATCCAATTCCTCAAAGGTTCCGCCTAGAACCAATGAGAAGGGAATCCTTGGAGCTGGTCCCACTTCTAGT
>NW_020200908.1:44790-46739 GCF_001531365.2 Cynara cardunculus var. scolymus
TGTCAAAGGCATATGGTATCTGGACAGTGGATGTTCAAGACATATGACTGGGGATATATCTCTTCTATCTCACTCCAAGAAAGAAAGAGGACCTTCCGTAACCTTCAGTGGAAATGGAAAAGGATATACTAAAGGCTTTGGTATATTATCCAACGGTACAACAAGTTTCAAACGTGTTGCATACGTTGAAGGACTGAAGCACAATCTTCTTAGCATCAGCCAACTGTGTGATAAATATTATACAGTTAAATTCTCAAAGAATTCTTGTCATGTTCTCGACAAAGATGATAAGGTTGCTCTAACCGGTTCTCGTCTAGAGAATGTTTATATCATCAACATGATTTTTTCTCTCACTGGGAATAGTTACTTCTTCTCTAAGGCCTCATCAGATATTAACTGGTTATGGCACAAACGGCTATCTCATCTCAACTTCAAGACACTCACTGAGCTGTGAAGAAATAATCTTGTCATAGGTCTTCCTCAACACTCGTTTGCAAAGGAATCTCTTTGCTCAGCCTGTGAAAAAGGAAAACACACAAGAGCTAGCTTTAAATCGAAGCAAATATCTTCAGTGACTGCACCTCTTCAGCTATTGCACATGGATCTTTTTGGTCTAGTCAATGTGCAATCCTTAGCTTGAAAGAAGTTCACACTTGTCATTGTTGATGAATATGCCAGGTATACTTGGGTATTCTTTCTAAGATCCAAGGACGAAGCACCTGAAGAAATCATTTCGTTCATCAAAAAGATAGAAATACTAAACAATGTTAAAGTACGATCTATCAGAAGTGACCATGGTACTGAATTCAAAAACAGTACTATGAATAACATTCTTGAGGAAAAGAGAATCTCTCACAATTTCTCCTCTGTGAGAACTTCTCAGCAGAATGGGGTTGCTGAAAGAAGAAATCGAACAATCATCGAGGCTGCTCGATCAATGCTCAGCGAATCTCATCTGCCAAATCAATTCTGGGCTGAAGCTGTCAACACTTCTTGTTTCACTTAAAATCGATCGCTGATCGTAAAAAGATTAAGAAGACGGTCTATGAACTCTTCCATGGACAAAAGCCCTCTATAAGCTTTCTACACATATTTGGTTGTACTTGTTACATTCTCAACAACCGCGACCAACTTGGAAAGTTCGATCCCAAAGCTGATAAAGGAATCTTTCTTGGATATTCTTCTATATCTAAAGCATTCAGAGTATTCAACAAACGAAGACAGACAATAGAGGAATCTATTCATGTCACTTTTGACGAATCTTAGTCAGCTAATTCAAAACCCATCTCAATTGATGAGGATGAATTAGAGAGCTGGATGATATCTCACTACGGACAACCTGAAGCTTCCTGCAGTGCTCCTCTTAACACTGAATCTCCAGAAGCTGAAGATGATCCACTCATCATTCCAATCGCAGCTAGTCACTCCATTGTATCTTCTTTAGAGATTGCTGTAGTGCCCATTAGCTGTGTACCTCCTTCTACTTCAAACAATAATCCATCGGTGAATGAAATGCCTTCAGTTTCTGAACCTCTTTCAGTTGCTGAATCTGAGACTCCTTTGGCAATAGTTCCTATTGCTGAAGAAACTGCTGCTGAAGTCTCATCTTTCATACCTGAACTCTCCTATTCAGATGAAGCTCCTTTACCGGCTCAGCGATGSACTAAAWKCCATCMWATTCATCAAATTCTTGGTGATATAGATGCAGGTATCAAGACACGTCGAGGTCTAGGTAATATCTGTCTCTTTGTCAACTTTCTTTCTTTAGTTGAACCTAAGAAAACAAATGATGCTATCTCCGACCCTAGTTAGGTTCTTGCTATGCAAGAAGAGCTCATTGAGTTTGATAGGAACAAAGTCTGGTACATTGTCTCACGTCCATCAGACAAACCAGTGATAGGCACCAAATGGGTCTATCGCAACAAGTTGGATGAATATGGTGTGGTAAC
>NW_020200908.1:47641-99431 GCF_001531365.2 Cynara cardunculus var. scolymus
TGGAGGCTGTCAGCTTCTAGATGGAAAGTTGGTGAGCTGGACAAGCAAAAAAGCAAAAATCAGTATGCACATCAACAGCTGAAACTGAGTATGTAGCTACTGGTAGCTGCTGTGCCCAAATTCTTTGGATGAAAAATCAGCTACTTGACTACGATTTTCAGTTTTCAAGGATTCCTATTTATTGTGATAGCACCAGTGCCATTGCAATTGCAAACAACCCTGTACTTCACTCCAAGACCAAACATATTGAGATTCGATATCATTTTATCAGAGATCATGTTATGAATGGTGATATTGAACTTCACTTCGTTCCAACTGAGTATCAACTCGCTGACCTTTTCTCCAAGCCTGTTGATGAGACAATATTTAACATCTTGATCAGCGAATTGGGTATGTTGAACACTGAAGATTAACCTTCAGTCATTAAACATCACTCAGTAAGTGAAATGATTTAGTGCTCTATCTCTAACACTGAACTCTTGAGTAAAAAAAAATATATTCTCTAAGGTATGATTACCCTTCTCTTTTCACAACTTAAAACTTTCACTGAATACTTTATCTTTTTCAGTGATAAAATGTTTTAAAAGATGGTCTCAGTGATTGTAAACACTCACCACATCTTAAAGTATATCTTTATACTTATCTTAGAAATCTTAAAATCATCACTGAAACTTTTCTTCAGTGATCAAAAAGTTTTTTAAATGCCAGTTTCAGTGACTTTCTTCACTAAAACACGACGTCTTAAAACCATCACTGAATACTTTCTCTTTTTCAGTGATTAAATAGAGTTTTCAGTACCTTTTAACTGAATGACTCTTCATATTTTTAAAAACTATTTTTGTTTTTAAAAGAAAATAAATGCATCATCTTTATGACGACATTCTTTGTTTACTATGAGCGACGCTTTGAGACACGCAAAATGACCTGTCATTACGCTACCTCATTAAATGCCATCCAATCGTGGATGAGAACGTGACATATTTTTCATCATGACCACTTTCCCGAACCGTCGTCTTTTTCTCTCTCATATTTCTTCTCTCTCCTCTTACCTATAAATATGAGATTTCTTCTTCACTTTTCTCTTTACGCTTTAAAAATCCTTACACGAACTTCTGCTAAGATTACTCTAAAGCAAGAACTCTCTCCTCTAACCTCTTTTTGACCTTTCCTCTTCATCTTCAAAGGTCAGAATCTTCTTTCCTATTCCGTTATAAGACATGTGTTTAATCTGATTAAGAACTTTGTTCTCTTAATGCATTAAACTGTAAAGGTTTTTAATCATCTCCTTCTTGATTAACAAATTTGTTTCTTTATACACATTCTACTTGAAAAACCCTAATCTTTTGAGGATTTTTCAAATGAAGTTTTTCCTTATTTAAAAACGTTTTCTATACTCTTTGACCATATACTCTTGAATTATTTCTAACAAATCTATTATTTTTTCCTGTTTATTTTACTTCTTTAACAATACACAGATGGCTGCCAAGAACGTTAACTTCACCATTGACGAGATCTCTATCAAGGCCAACAACCACATTGCCTTGTTAGAGATACCCTCTACCAGAGCACATTACCAAGAGGCGGCTGACTTCCTCAAACAGTCGTCCTTAGGATATGCTCTCAACCATGAGCCCCTCATGGTTAAGGAACTTCTTTAGCAGTTCTGGTACACTGCTGAGGTGGTCGAAGTTCAAGACGAGGCTGGACGCACAATGGAGCAAATACATTTCATTTTCAACCACATGGAAGTGAACATTGAGGTTTCTACACTCCGATCAGCTTTTCGTCTTCCCAAGGGTCCCTTCGACAGCGAACCCTCCACCACCGAGATCATCAACTTTCTCTACGCCATTGGCTACCAGTGGCCAATGAAGAAGGACTCCAGCGCCCTTCTCAAATCCTTGACGAAGATTGAGAAGAACAGAATGTCAGCTGTCTGGCAATACCTGTTTTCTCATTTCATCCAGTGCTTGGGTGGAAAAAGTAGAGGTCAGGACCAGGCCTCTAGGATCGCCTTGATCATAGGCGTATCTGCGATTCAGCATCACAATATAAATTATGTTGCGGTCATTTTCGATGACTTGGTGCTTAAGCTGAACAAGTGCCAGCGAGAAAAGATGGTGCCTTACACCAGGTTTCTTTCGATGGTATTGACAAAGATCTTCAAAAGTCTTTACCCCATAGAAGGAAACCTTCTAGCTTTCAGGCTTGGATCCAGGATTTTGGATCATAAGCTGAGGGACAGTGATGTGGAACTTTCTTCCATTGTGTCCATCACTACCTCTTCTTCTCAGGTGGTCATGACAAGGGAAAACCCCCCCCCCCACATCTAGCCAAGCCATTAACCGACCGCTTTACCACTGAGCTACTGAGGAACAACGGGAGATTCGATGGTGTACCAGTTATCGTGCCCACGGTAAATGCTGGGTCAAAACCCCTTCTAAACGATCTTCTCAACCAACTCTTGGTTCTCCTCAGAGAGCCAAGAAAGCCAAAAAGGGGACAACCACGTCTCTAGCTGAGGCCTCTCAACAGGCTTCAGTTATTGAAACTAGCCTTATCCCCGAGGCACTTTCTATTAACCCTCCCAGCTGTTCAGTGATTTCTCCCATCACTGTCATATCAGTGGTACCTTCACCAATCATTTTAGTGACCTAAATCACTGAAAGTGTAGATATCAGTGCCGCCACCGCTGAACACCCACGTCTCTTCTCTACCATTTTCTTTTCTCCTCCCTCCTTGGTCTTTACATATGTCGATGATGTATCAGCGACTGTCCTTCCTGATACTGAGACACGCACCACTGGACCTGAGGCTGCTCCTGTCGATGCTCCTCAGCATACGGATGTCCATCCTCTCGAGGACACCTTTGCTCCTGCCAGTGACAATCCTTTAGATGTCACTGAAGGCCCCTCAGGTATTCCATCTTTCTACCCTTTCTTTTCTTCTAACCTTGAGCCTTCAGCTCACACTTCTTCTTTTGTAGGTGCTTCTCAGGAAGTGACAGAGGAAGAAAGAGAGAAAGATGATGGTGGAGATGAAGAAATTGATGATGACTATGATATGTCATCTGATATCAAGCTTCTCCTTCCCGCCGTTGATACCATTCTCTCCAGAATCAACGAAGTTCACCAAGAGATGCCTCATCAAGGAGATCTTGATGCGAACTTCCTTGCCCTCCAGGCGGATGTTCAAGAAGTTCAGAGTCAGCTCCAGACTCTCCAAGAAGTTGTACAAGCCAACAACGATGCCATTGTTTTTCTTCACAGCAGGGCTGACGATGCTCAGTCTATAGCTGATCAGCAGACTGGTCTTCTTCAACAAATCTTTGATGCTGTCCGTCAACCAGCTACAGTGATTGCACCTTCTTTCCCTGCCAATGATCGCGCTCAGCTCCATGAGACGCGTGAGGCAACGACAACTCTAGCCAATGCCTTGCAAAGGCTGGAGGATTCAATGGTTCTCCAACTTCAGCGCTTGGACGAATTCTCTGGCCAATTCTCTCGAGCCTTAGCAAGAGAGGGGGAGATGAGGTCCAATGCTGGTGAATCATCTGATGCTGCTCCTATAGCTTGTCAGGCTGTTGGTCTAGTATCAGCTTCACTTGAAGTTGAAGTTGAGGCTCTTGGAGCTGAAGCAGTTGCTGCTCCTGTAATCCCTACCACTGAAGCTGTTCAAGCTGAGGTTGTAGATGCCATCCCTAGGGATGATGCCCATACCATCCCTGCTGCTGGTGATGAAGATGATGTTGATGAAGATGAAGATGATGATGATGATGAACCTGTCATTTCAGACACCGGAGATGATCTAGATGGTGACGACGACGACGATGATGAAGATGACTTTACCATCAAGTTCTAGAAGCCATCAACCGTCACCAAAGGTGTAACTCTTGGGGATTCTGCATCTCAGGGGAAGCAAAGGCAAGGTGAATCGACTCCATCAGGGAACAAGGACCCCAAGTCGAAAGGCAAGGCGGTCGATAAAGAAGATAACTTGAAGGTATTATTCAAAATCCCTCAACAAGCCTTGTTTGAAGACTCTACCTCTCAGGTAGTGATTACCTCAGAATATCAACTTCATATTCCATCAACAACCTGTAGTCGACTAGAGCGGGCATCTGATCAACCCGTCTCTTGTGCTCCAATAGACCAGCAGATGTCTCAGCTGAAGGAGTCACTTGACCTAACTAGAGTAAAAATTCCTCTTCGTACCTTTAGTGGTGGTGAGTTTGACTTCTTATCTGAAGCTGAAAGACTCGAGGCATTAAGGGCTGAAGAAGAGCTAGAGCTTCAAAAAAGCAGACTGATGACTGCTTAAAGTTGGCCAAGTCACTAGCTGCAAAAGTCCTTCCTAAGAAAAATTCCAAGAAAACGGTGAATGTTGTCCAAGCTCAAGCTAGACTTCTTTCGATTGCAGAAGCTAAACGCAAGAAGAAGCTGAAGCTGGAGGTTAAGAACAAGCAATGGAGCGAAGCAAAACAAAAAAAGAGACTCAGTCCCCGCCCAATTATCAGTGTCAGCATCAGCGGACATTATAAAGACGGTGGAACGCTGGTCTCAATGCTCATCAACAAGGACAATCTTGATGCCGTTACCCTTCCTACCTTGGCCGCTATGGATACATCGAATGGATGGAGATCAGACAAGCCATTTAGCAATCCAACTCGAGACACAAGACACTTATCGAGGACACCATCAACGAGCTCATCAAAAGGATGTCCAGGTATGTCAAGGTCCCTGACCGGCCAACTCTGAAGAAAGGTTGGAAGAAGAATCAAAAACTCTATGATCCTAATGAAGGACCATCCCTAAGGAACGAACATGAAACAAGGTTCTCCTTAGATGAAATCCTGAAGGCTCATAAGAGTACAGACATTTCTATGCTGAATCTTGACTTGCCAGATAAGGGTCCCTATACACCCAACTCTGTGCATTTTAAACCTGAGTTAGGGTTATATTCCTTGACTATGAAGGTGAAGTTAGATTTCAGAGAATGTCAGAGTTACATCTATGTCCAATGGATCACTTGGTTTATATTTTGCTCTGGATAGATGATAGCATGCCTGGAAAAGTCGTAGATCTGAAGATACGAAGGGAATTCCTACATCGAAGAAACCTTGGTGAAAATGTACCTGATCACATAGATCTAAGTGTTCTAGTATAAGATTCTCTTTATAACAACAATCCACTTTTCCTTGTAAATTCTTGTACTATGTCTTCTTTCATCGATTGTACTTATATTCTGTAAGTTCTGGACATGTACTGTAATACTTGTATTATTTCCTACGATTAATAAAATGATTATTCCATGTACTTCACTGAAAAAGATCCCTGAAAAAAGTAATAGGGACACAAGTCTATGAGTTTCAATGTTACTTTTTGCATTCACTGACAATCTGCGTCAGTAAATAAGCTTTCACTTTCAGTTTCAGTTTCCGTACTTAATATTTTCTTAGATATAACTTAAGAAAAATTATCAAGCTGAAACTGACCAAACTGAAAAAGATCCCAAAATAGTAAAAAGGGACATGTATTTTATATGTAACTTTTTCTTTACTATTATTTGATAAGATAACCTTCTTTATGTTATCTTGTTATCATCAAATAGGGGGAGATTGTTGATCCTCTCTCTCGGTGATTTGATGATAATCCCTTTTCTCTTTCACGTTGTATTTGTGTTTCTGTACTTTCAGTTACAGCGATCTTCACTGAGTATGTTCAGTAATCGTTGAAGAACTTGCATTGTAAATCTTTCAGAGACACCAATACTTCAAGAAGACAACACTCACACTAAAGAACCTTCAGCAAACGTCGAAGACTGAAACTGAAGATTAGAGACCGGCGAGTACGTGATCTGAAGTGGTATTCAATGATTACAAGCCTGTCTATACATGTGTGAAGACTGCTCAAGCTTCAGCGAATGATAATGAGACCTTCAGGTCATTCTAACATTCAGCGATCAAAGGAAGCTTGCTTAGCACTATTGTTGTTGTCTTGTCCTTATGCACAGAAAGGACAAAACCCATACCCTTACAAAAGTTAATACGGTATGGAGCCGACTAGTCGACTCTTTGTTGACCAACTTTAGGTAAAGATGTCTGCTCATGAATAGTGCTTTTGTACTATTCACTGTAGCGAAGGGCAAGCCTTCCTCTTAAGGCTTGACACGCACTCTAAACCTACCATATTGCATTAAATGGACATTTAATGCACTGGGTATAAATAGAAGTGTTTCTTCTCCATGCACAGAACGCATCTCTCTCTCTAACGTAATTTTTACTTCAAGCATCTTCTAGCTTAAGTAAAGGATCTTTCTCGTAGCAACTTCTTTTCTTGTAATTGCTAAAGCTTTGTGTGTAACCAAAGATTGTTTAGATAGGTGTTTATTACCTTATATTTTTGCAAACAATCTTGTAAAATCTGTATTGATCTTCTCTATCAATATATATTTTAAATTTGAAAATACTGTGTTTGTATTCATCCCCCCTTCTACAAACTGTTTCTCTTCTTGTAGACCCTTACGGGACCAACATATTATCATGCACAATAAAAAATCTTCATCAACACAAACAATTTATCAATTTTCTTGAATGTTGGGTAATCATCTAACATAGAAGCACATTTAGCAACTATTATCACACCAATTAAAATAATTGTGTGGCCTATTCTTAGAGTTGGCAATTATGAACCTCTGATAGGACTTCCAGTTATCACTAAAGTACAGTCTCAAAACGAACTTCTCAATCTATTTTGGCAATATCACACAGATATGCAATTGGAATCATAAAGACTCGTGAAAAGTGTCACCGGAAATTATTATTAATAAAGTCTATATTTGGCTCAAAACGGACTCAATGTGCATAAAATAAAGTTCGAAGATCGGAGGTGCGTCTTCTTGTTCCAATATCCAAATCTTCCAAATGAAGAACAGATAGAATGTGTTAATTCTCCATGATTTATGAAACAAGCACCTTTTGTGAGACACTTGAGTAGCTAGGTGGGGTGCCACGAGTAATCGGCACTGGGTCCATGTATGTTTCAATATTCATCTCCAAAGAACGAGAATGAATAGATTATATGGCAACCCAGATAACTTTATCAGTTTAGAAAAGACTATATTTATTTCCTTTGAGTCCTGTCACACATTCAACATATTCTTTTAGCTTACTTACTAAATCTCTCAACATTTTACCTCAAACACTCCCTTCAAAACTAACCCAAGGATGTGTTTCAAGGGTAGGTCCTTCTGGTTCTGGATTGACCATTAAAACTTCTATTCTTAGCACTCATAAAAATTTCTTGCACTTTCAGAAATATATACATTAAAGCTCAAATAAAAATGAAGAATGAGTCCTGAATTGATTTATTCAGAAGTCATATGAGGAACAGGTTCTGAACTGAAGTATTTTGAAACTAAACACATTTAAATGTATCTGTTTAGAATTAATAAGAAACAAATTCGAACGCCAAACAAAATAATCTAGTAAGCACAATGTTTCACAACAAATGTATAATGATTAGAATATTTAATTGTGAAGAAAAAGTCACAATTATTGATTCAGATAAGAATCGAATCATTGATATTAAATAACGCTCAATGAAAAACAATTTGAATATCAAATGAGTATATTTCCACCAAAATATCAACGAACATATGAGACGTGGAAATAACAAATTTTCTGAACATTTGAATCAGATAGTGGAATTAAGTATGAAAAGAAAATACACAAGTATTAATCTCAAAGAAATACCCGTTCAAAGATAGTACTCGTTTAAAAAAAAACATTTAAACTCTCACTTCTTAAAATCAAAAAGCATTTGAGATCAAATAAGTGGTTTGAACATTTGAAAATCATTTTAATATACTCAAAAGTTGCTCTTCTTCTAAGCATATGAAAATTAAGCACAAAAAAAAATGATTAAATACTGAAAGTCCACAAATGATCAATCTTCAATAAAGCTTCAAGAATCCATGGCAAACATGTATGAATATTAAGAACAATCCTGGAAGGAGATGAGAGAAAAAGTCAAACTAGTCAAATCTCTATTAACTCTCAAATATGAACGAATTATTACTAATGAGCTCTTACCTACAACTACACTAAAGACAAGCTATTTATAGGGTCAAAGTTCAACCCTCTAGTCAAATTCAAACATCATAAAGAAAGTCAAACACGATGACTTTACAACAATTATAGACAAACATTATCTTTCAAGACGAATACAATTTAACACTAAAATTCAGACCCAACATTATCCCCCTTTGTATTAAGGCTTGAAAGAATTTGTGCATCTTGAATCTCGTTTGAACTTTGTCACTTTAAGCACTTTATGACTTCTTCAAAAACTTCAAAAACAAACTTCACTTTGAGATCCTCAGACGATCTTTTGTTGAGAAAATCTTCTAACTTTCTCCCCATCGGATGTAGGAAAGAAACGATCTTCTCTTTTGACAATAAAGAACAATATCTACAAACAATCTTCAGAAATGATCTTCAAGTTATGATCTTCAAAGAATCTTCTTCAGATAATGAAATACAAACATTCTCCCCAAAAATGAATTTCTTTAGATAAAATTCACAAACATTCTCTTCGAAAAGAAATCTCTATCAGTAAACTTTTATATAGATGATCTTTACATTCAAAAACTCTCAGACATTGTAGAATAAGAATAATCTTCTGTAATAATCTCCAGTCATACTTCTTTTGAGTCCTTTGTCGACTTTGATGTTACTCCCCCTTGATCTTTATAACATATTCCCCTTATATCATTCATAATTGAACATTTCATTCATTATAACATACTCCCCCTTATGATGAAATGAGAATCATTAACATCATACATCTGAATGAATGAAATCTTTAACGAAAGCCATCAATTCATAAAATTGTAATCAGATCTTTTCAAATCCACTTGTATAATCTATTCAGATTAGAAGAATGGGAAGGTAACAACCAATTTCAACTTATGAAATTGTTTTCAATCTTTTACAAAGATTGGTCTGTGAATACAACAAATATACTCGGTACAACGGTTGTACTTCATATATGAGACTTTGTAAAGTTCATCTCACCAGGTCTTCCATTCAACCATCGATATCTTATTAAAAGTATATCTATGAACGTATTAAAAGGATATCTATGAACGTTTCGGCAAAATAACATATAATTTGCAAAATCTGTGTAGTGTAAAAAAATAAAGCAACATATGCTTATGTTTAAGCTCAAAAAGATAAACCGTGTGGACTACACAAATTTATCAGACTCAATTAGTGATCAAAAAGACTTGAAGGGGGACATATATCCTTCTATTTCAATATCAACTTTCTCCGAATGAGAAACTGATAGATTGTGAGCTACGTGTGTAACACCCTGTTCCACACATTACATGTAACATATACTTCATATACAAGAAATACATGTTTGTACACCACATTGGTCCCTTAGTACAAGAATCTACCAGTACAAAATACATGGTCCAAAAATTCCAAAATACAATTCTTGCACTAAACCAATTTTATCTATCAAAACTATACATATCGTCAGACATTTTTCATTCAGGTAAACATATAGGTCAATTATCACATTTTGTAACACCCCATACCACACATTGCATGTAACACATATTTCATACGAAAGAAATACATGTTTATATAGAACTCAGGTCCCTTAGTACAAGAAATTACCATAAAGAATACATGTCCCTGAAAAATTTCAAAATACATTTCTTGTACTAATCAATGTTCATCAATCAAAACTATACGTCATAGACAAATCTTCATGTAGATATGCATATAGGAAAATATCACATTTTCCCCTTCCCTTACCGTCCGTACCTCATGCAATACATATTTAAAATCACAAAATGAGGGTTAGATTGGAAGGTCTAGTGAGTTACCCTATTTATGTTATTGCAGGGTGAAAATCACCAAAACTTTGTACAAAATAACCTTTTCATATATGTAACAATTATATGAACAAATAGGAACATATTACCAGTACCTTTCCACTTTTCAATCCAAGCATTTAGCTATTAAGAATAATCAAATTTCAAACCTTTATTGGTTTGAATCCACCAGGTTCCATATAATGCCACTTTTAAACCTTTTCAATTAAACAAGATTTATTTAAAGCTTCAGGCCAAACCTGTTATCCCATTCTCTATAACATTCAGACTATGATTTCCAACAAGAACCCTGATCCTAAATCTTTAAATCACAAAGAAATAAAGATTCCAGACCACAGTAATTTTAAGGGATATAATAGTGAGAGTTATATTATATAACTCACACACACATATATACAATTGCCACCCTTATATCCAAATGTACATCTCTCCTTGATATGCCACCCTTATCCCATGGTACACCTCTCCTTAATATGCCACTTTTATTTCCTCATCAAAACATTTTACAAAACAAATCCATTTAGACCGCAGTCAATGGAATTATCAGTTCAAAATCATCTTTATCAAAAATTCCCATTTATATATAAAAACAAGTCAAAATGCAAATCCGGTCAAAATAGACTTGGCCGGACTTCATCTCCAGTAAAGTTTTGGCCGATTTATCAAATTCGGACAACACATCGTCCAAGACTTGTCCGATTTAACACTTAGAATTATTTCCAATACTTTTATCCGGATAACAAATTCGGACAACACTATGTCCCTCTTTTTGACCGATTTAAAATAATCCAGTCACCACTTAGTCGTATTCCTACTTCTCCGTTCAAAGTGTTAAAACATAATTTCCATATTCATAAATCACTCAATACTTGACCGGTTTAAAACTAAACCGCTTATCACTTGTCCGGTTTAGGGCTTAAATAGCCCAAACTTGTCCTGTTTAAGGCTTAAACCGCTCAATACTTATCCGGTTTAAGACTAATCCGGACAACACTCCTACGATTTATACTTCCCACCACATGAAAAGATTTATGCAACTAGTTATGCATTCCAAGGAAAAGTTAAGCATTTGAAACTACTCACCTTATGCAACTTCCTTTGAAAATCAGACTTTAGAAAAACTCAAATTGGAAATCCAGTCAACCTTCTTCTCTTTAAATCGTTCAATTTTTCTCAAAATGGCAAGAAGAAAATGATGGAGGCTTCACCCCCTTTTTATACTTTCCTTTTCTGGAAAGTCGGCTGCGCACAGCCTTTACTTCCTCCCCACTTGCATACACACACATATACACACATCATGTATGTAGATTTATGTACAAATTTAATTATATAATTCATTATATATATACCAACTTCATGCACACATGTACATATATGCATGCATATCACACACACACACACACACATATATATATATATACTACATACATGTGTATCCACATAGACATAATCTCATTCATGCATCTATGTTATGCACATTTTGACATACTAGCATGATCAAATGTATCAATTTATCATGCTGTCACGTAATCACATATAACAAATAATCATATATTCATTACCTCAGGTGACAATCGAAAAATCTGGTTATCACATCATCCACCCCTAAAAAGAATTTCGTCCCATAATTCTTTTAATTAAAGAGCCAAGGGTATTCTGATATCATCTTTGACTCCAATTCCCATGTCACTTCTGGTCCTTTGTGAAACTTCCACTGAACTTTAACTAGACTTATCTCTTTGTTTCTCAACACCCTGATCTTTTGGTCAATTACAGCTTTTGGTGTTTCCACAAAGTTCAACTTACTGTCTAATTTAATCTCTGGCATCTGTATAGCTAGATTCGGATCGGCCAAACATTTCTGCAGATTCGATATGCTACTGGCCCAATTCGTTTATATATTCTGAACGGGCCCCACATACCTTGGACTAAGCTTACCTTTCTTTCCAAATCTAACACACCCTTCCATGGCGAAATTACTCAGAAACGTGGAATAAAGACACTCATTGGTAGTAGCACACCGAGTATGAATAGTTGCTATTGGATCACCAACAATTTGATGTATTGGATGATTCCTGGTCCACTTTTTGCTATAAGGTAGGGGAATATAGGAACTTTGAGAGTTTTGATCAGTGTAAGCATTTGGGAGTTAATTGGAATAGGTTCAGGTGAAGGTTCAATGTTTGGAACTGGAGTAGGCTGAATATCTGACTGAGGTAAGGTATTTTCATCTTCAACGACCGACACCTCTGGCAAGTCAGTATTTACACCCTATTCACGCTGAACTGGACCGTCAGAAGTTTCCATTTGAATTTCTTCATCAATTTCTTCTTTCAGTCACTGGAACATCAGCCGATGGACCAGATAACTGTTGCTCAGTTTGAATATTCTTGGACATATCATTGGACCTATCAGATTTATTATCAAAATATTCATCGTAAAACTTTTTTCAAAATATCATTGGACTTATCAGATTTATTATCAATTTCTTCTTTCAGTCACTGCGAAGTATTAATTATTAGCCCGGGTCCTGAACCGTTTTGTTCAGAAGCCACATCAATAACTTCATCGAATGAAACGTTGACGCGCTCATTGATTATTTTTGTCCTCTTATTGTAGACTCTATATGTAGCAGACGTTTTTTAGTAGCTACGAAGACAGCTTCATCAGCTTTCACAGCGAACATTCTTCTGTCCTCTTTGTCATTTAAGATAAAACACCTGCAACCGAATACTCGAAAGAATTTGATATTAGGTTTTTATTTATCTATTATTTCGTAAGGAGTTTTACTAAACCTTTTGTGAATGAGAGATCGGTTCTGGGTAAAACATGCAGTCCCCACTGCTTCAGCCCAAAGGAATAATGGAAGTTTAGAACACGTTAGGAGTGTACGCGCCGCTTCCACCAATGTTCTATTTTTACGATCAACGACACCATTCTGTTGCGGTGTCTGGGCTGCTGAGAATGTATGTGTGATACCGATGGATTCTAATAATGAGCCGAGAGTATTGTTCTTGAATTCAGTTCCATTATCAATTCTAATTTTCTGAACTGGCAGTCGTAGATTATTTTGAACTGTCTTCAAGAAAGAAATGATTGTCTTAGCTGCTTCATCCTTTGACCTCCGAAAATGAACCCATGTATATCTTGAGTAGTCGTCGACAATGACTAGCATATACTTCTTTCCGTTTATTCTTT
Source organism: Cynara cardunculus var. scolymus (assembly GCF_001531365.2). NCBI lineage: Eukaryota > Viridiplantae > Streptophyta > Magnoliopsida > Asterales > Asteraceae > Cynara > Cynara cardunculus. The sequence goes on from NW_020200908.1 coordinate 60,749, forward strand.
GGACTCACATAGGACCATAGAGATCCATATGCATTAGATGAAGAGGACGATTGGTATTGAACTCTATCTTTGGCTTATGTGAAGCTTTCTTTAGCTTACTCATTTCACATGCGCTGGACACATGGTCTTTATGAAACTTTAAGTCCGGCATGCCTTTAACCAAGTTGTCACAAACCAACTTGTTCAGATATTTAAAGTTAAGATGAGAAAGACGTCGATGCCACAACATATTTTGCTTCAAGGATGCCTTGGATATCAAGCAGACGTCAGTATCTACTTGTGTGTTGGATAGGTCGATTGTGTAGAGGTTTGATCTTCTGATTCCAGCTAATAGCTCCTTACCATCAGTAGTACGGATGCTGCACTAGTTAGGTTTAAAACAAACTTCTAAATTTTTATCACAAAACTGACCTATACTGAAAATATTATGTCCAAGTCCTTCGACACACGACACTTTCTTTTTCATTAAGTTCCCAGATATTACATCACCGTATCCAAGGATAGGCACGTATTGGTCGTTTCCAAATCTTACCGTACCTCCAAATGATTCAACAAAGTTAGAAAAAAGATATTTTCTACCAGTCATGTGCTTAGAACATCCTGAGTCTAAGAACCACACATGCCGGTTAACCTGCAAAACTGAATCAATTCAGTTTTGGTACCCATTTTAGATTTGATTTTGTTGGTGGTATACTGTACATACCAAACCAACGTTCTTTAAAATTCATTTTCTTAGATAAAACAGATAAAGCAGAATGCATGACATGATAAGGCTGAAAAGAAGTAAAAGACATAAGCAACTCATTCAATCTACACGAAGAACAATTATTTTTAGTATTCCTGATATCAAACAATTCATCTACTGAATATCTTTGTTCAAGATTATTCAATATCGAATTATTTAATACAGAATCAGCAAAATTTTTCTTCTTCTGTTGAATTGAAGATTTATCTTCTTCTTTTACTCTCTAGACCTTCTTAAACTTCAACGGATTATCTGAAATAGGAAAAATAAAATCATCAGCTTTAAATGAACGATGAACTTTATGTTTAATTTTCTTATCAGCAAGCTTCTTTTGTTTCCTCGAATTCTTTTTAGATTTATTGTTTTTATAATACCAATTCTCGGAAACATGTTTTGTATTGAATTTCTTTTTCGAATCTGAAGCTATGTCGGAATCCTTAGTCATTCCATTTTTTACAACAAAATCCTCGTGACTGGGAAGTTTATTCGAAAAGTCAAACTTGTCAATCTCCTCATCTAAACAAGTTTCTGAGTTCAAGATATCTGAAAAATTTATTTCTTCATTTAAAATATTTAATTCTTCTGAATCCGAAGTGTCACTTGAAGATTTAGCACACGAAAAATATTCAGACTCAACTTGTTCCGTTTTAACTTTAAAATTTTCTAAATTTTCAATTTTATTTAGAAACTCTTGCTTTTGTTTATTGAATGAAAGCCTTTCTTCATTTAAAATCTTTTCTAACTGAACCACTTGTTTTTCTAARATTAATGTTGGAGTATAAAGTTTTGGTTCAGCAGGTTTAGATTCAAGCTCTGCTTTTGAATAACTGTGAAAATAATCAGTTGAAARTKSARAGACTTGTGTTTTGTAGCTATCATTTAAATTTTTATAGTCAAACGGAACTTGCATTTTGTCTTTTCTCTTCCGGTTAAAATCCTCTTGATCTTCAACTTCATCAGAAGATTTTGTAAATTTAATTTGAAACTCGGATTCGCAATCAAGATATTCAAATTTATATAAAATTGGGGTATAGTATAAAGCTTTTCCTAAAAATTTTGGATTTTCATACCCCAACCCTTCCCTAGGGTTAAAAAATCTTGTCTCAGAGGGTTTGTTTAGAAAAATCGTTTGATCAGTCTGCCCTCTCTTATATAACTTCTCTTCCTTAGCTTTCAGTTTTTCAATTAAATCAATAATTTGTAATTCAAGCTTACTAATTTTAACAATTAAGTCCTCATTCAACAACTCTAACGACTTATATCGTTCCTTTGAATCAGATAATTTGGTTTTAAGATGTTGGATTTTTCTTGAATTATTTTTGATTCAGTTAATTAAGATTGTGCAGTCCAAATTTCCAGCATTCTCATCAAAGAGTTTGATGTATTTTTCCTTTTGCGTTTCTAATTCTTTTTGAAAATTATTTGAACACAATTTTTCAGTTTTTARTTGTTGCTGAAAAGATTGGAGTTTAAGCATCATCTTTTGCATCTGATTATTGCATGAGTTTTCCAATACCTCTTCAACCATCTCAGCATTCTCCTCATCTCCTTCATCTGAAGAATCAATTTCAGTCTTAGCCATTAAACAGATGTGAGCCACAGCTTCTGACTCTTCCTCCTCATCGGTTAAGTTTAACCAATGGTCATCCTCAGCCATTAATGCCTTTCTAGCATCTCTTTGTTTTGACAGAAGAAACTTGTTCTTATAGTAGTTGGTATTTCTTGTTACCGGCTTTCTGTAATTTATCGCAAAAAGACCCAATTTGCCACAGTTGTAGCATTTGGTAGTATCATCTACAACTCCTTTAATGAACTTTTTCTTCTCTTCATGTTTTTTTTCATATTTCTTTTCGTATATATTCTCGTCATATTTCTTCTTGTCATCGAATTTATCTTTAAATTTGTATTTTGATCCCGAAGAGAATCTTTGACTATTGGAGTGCGGTTTCTTCTGGAACTTCTTCTGAAAAGCTTTAGTCAGCATCGCCATGGCTTGTTTGTCATGTCTGAGTCTGAGTCAGAGCTGTCACTCCCTTCACTTGACGATTCACTTGACTGGCTGATCTCTTTCACTTGGTTCCCAGATCTGCTTTTACTCTTCTTCTCAGATACAAAGGCCAAAGGATAAGAAACTTCCTTTTCCTTTTTCTTCTTTGAATCTCGGATCTCTAAAACTTCTTCCTCGTTCGGTTTCAGAGTTTCATAAACCTCGTGAATATGAATATCAGATAAGAATACAGCTGGTCCTTCCATGAGAGATTCCATGATCAGCTGACCTTCTTTCATTCGTTCAATAAAATTGAGGAATCTATCCCTCCATTTATTGTAATCTCCTCTGAATAAAACTGGTGGCTTGGTATCAGTACCAATAGCCATTGCCTCTCTTGAACTCATTATATCTAATTAATATGATATCGGGTCTTTTGCAGTTCAAAATTTGATTAAAAGGATTAAAATTCAAGAATTATCTCAACAAATCGCACACAGGAATTTGCAGACACATTCAAGACTTAGAAAATTTAAGCACAAAGATTTATCCAGATTAGAAGTCCGGACAAGCTTATCCGGATTAGATATCCGGACAAAAAGATTGTCAAAATTCTAATCAACACATGTTATCCGGACAACAAAGATGACCAAGCTCGCACAAAATACATTATATCCGGATGAGAAATCCGGTGAATTCAAACACTTAGCCAAATTTTGCACAATTAACAAAAATTGAATACGGACGTAAAAAGTCAACAAGTCAACAAGTCAAGTCGAACAAGTCAACAATTCAATATGCGATCAAATCCGCTCAATTAGAAAGTCAAACAATTCAATCCGCTCAAAAAGTCAAAGAATTCAATCCGCTTGTCAATGAAAGTCAAAATCCGCTCAAATAGTCAAAATCAGCAATCCGCACACTTATGGTCAAAGTCAATAACGATCAAGATTTAAATTGCACAATAAACCAAACGGATAGACTAAATCGCTTACTAAATCGCACACGGTTATGATCGATTTATCACTTAATCGGACACCGTTTAAACGATTTACCACTAAATCGCTCAAGGTATTACCCTATGTACCACTAAATTGCACAATCAAATTCACACAAAATCACAAGTCTTAAATCGCACACAACTATACCCGGTTTAACCTAAATCGTTCAAAGAGTTATACGATTAAAATTCAACCACAAACACAATTTTAACAATTGTTTCACCAAAAATTTGGATCAAAACATGAAAAAATTATGAGTTTTTGAAGAACAGTAACTTTTTCGTAAACTCAAAAATCGATCAAAATCGATTCAAAACTTGATTAAAATCCAAAATGATGTGAATCAAAGATGTTCAGATAGTAATTGCAAATCTAGTAGTGCAAATTTTAACAATTAACACTAAGAATTGATGAGATTAGGACAGAAATTGTGCAATCTGATCAAGAAAACTCAAGAACAAGCGATTAACAGTCAAGAACAGTACTTAAAATCCACTAAATTCATGCAAAATTCCTCGAAAAATTTGTAATCCTCTTATCAAATTGCTGCAATCTGTGCTCTGATACCAATTGTTGTTCCCAAAATCATACAAATCAGATTTAATTCTTCAAGAACACAATCAAGATGAGTAGAGAGAGATTTTTACCAATGTTGAATATTGTATTTCTTGAGAGAATTTCTACAAATGATTAACAGCAACTAATCTGAGAATAAACTGAACTAATTACAATTAACAAGCTAAATCCTATTTATACTAGGAATTAACAAAGACCAACTATTACAAAGACAAATACATTGGGAGAACTTGAATACAATCTTTTAAGCACATTCTTGAACCCCACATGGATAAGCAAATAACTTAGCTCCTGCAGCCATAGGAGTTCTCATCGATGATGAATTTGAGATAGAATATTTCTTTAGAAGGTCAGTCACATATTTAGACTTATTGATGAAAATTCCTTCTAAAGTTTGTTTTATTTGAAGACCAAGGAGGAAACTAAGTTCTCCCATCATACTCATCTCAAATTAGCTTTTCATCAGCTCTGAGAATTTTTCGCAAAATGTAGAGTTGCTAGAACCAAATATGATGTCGTCCACATACATTTGCACAAGTAAAATATCACCTCTGTGCTTCTTTAGAAAGAGAGTTGTGTCGATGGTACCTTTTTCGAATCCATTGGCAATGAGAAAGGTAGAGAGTGTATCATACCAGGCCCTGGGTGGTTGCTTCAGCCCATAGAGAGCTTTGTCAAGAAAATACACATAGTCTGGATGCTTAGGATTCTTGAACCCAGGGGGCTGCTGCACATAGACTTCCTCTTGGAGTTTGCCATTGAGGAAGGCAGACTTTACATCCATCCGATTGACCTTGAAACCTTTGTGCTGCATAGGCGAGGAATATTCCGATTGCTTCGAGCCTAACAACTGGAACGAAGGTTTCATCGTAGTCTATCCTTTCTTCTTGGCAATAACCCTTGGCAACAAGCCTGGCTTTATTCCTTACTACTATGCCATCTTCATCCTTCTTGTTTCTGAAGACCCATTTGATCCCAATGGCCGTTTTCCCTTTGAGTAGAGCCATGAGGGGACCATACTTTGTTCCGCTCAAACTGGAGTAGCTCTTCTTGCATGGCGTCTATCCAGTTTTGATCTTGTAGGGCTTTAAAAATCTTCTTTGGTTTGATCATGCTTAGAAAGTTGGCGAAGAGGCATTCATTGTTAGTAGCAGATCTTGTCTTGACACCAGATGATGGATTACCAATGCTCTGGTGATGAGGATGGTCTTTTGTCCACTTGGTGCAAAATTGAGGTTCTGGAGCAACAAGATGCAATTCTTCATCGACTGATGGAACTGGTTGCTCCCTCTCAAAGAGATCATCTCTAGAGTGGTGTTCTGGTTTTGAAGACACAGGGGAAGTAGAGGGTGAAGTAACATGAGTTTCAAAAAGAGTTGTACTTTCAACATTGGAGATCTCATGTACTTCATCGGCTCTGGAAGAAAGTTCTTCAATAGGCGCTTGTCCAGAGACTGCTTCTTCTTCAAAGATGTGTTCAAATAAATGAGTCAACTATGATTTATTGCATTTGCATAATGATGAATCAGAGGCTCCTTTTGATTGCCCGAGTTCTGAACTGCTGTGTCCAGAAATCATTGGTGATGAATTATCAAAGGACACATTGATGCTTTCTATGACGATCTTTGTCCTTCTGATGAACACTCTGTAGGCCTTAGCGATTTGTGAATAACCCATAAATATGCCTTCATTAGCCTTCTTGTCGAACTTGCCAAGATACTCCCTGTCATTGAGTACAAAGCATTTGCATCCAAAGACATGGAAATATTTGACATTGGGATGTCATTGGTTGATGAGTTCATATGGGGTCTTCTAGTGCCTCTTGTTGATGATAGACCGATTCTGAGTGAAACATGCAGTCGAAATTGCTTTGGCCCAAAAGAAGATTGGTAGGTCAGATGAAGCAAGCATGGTTCTTGCTGCTTCCATAAGGGTTATGTTCCTTCGCTCAACAACTCCATTTTGCTGTGGAGTTTTGGCTGCTGTCAAGTTTTGGGAGATGCCTTCACTGAGGAGATATTCATCAAATTCGGCATTTCTAAATTCTGTTCCATTGTCACTTCTAACTTTGATGAGTTTGCGTTGTAGAAGCACTTGGAGCCTTTTCATCACCGCGATGAGGAGGTCAGGAACATTTGATTTCTTCTTGACAAATTCAACCCATGTGTATCTTGAGAATTCATCAACAAGTACAAAGATGTAATTCTTTCCAGAGAGGCTTTGTGTGGTGATTGGCCCACAGAGGTCGATGTAAATCATATCCAAGGGCTTGGGGCAGGAGGTTTCTGACTTGCTTCTTTGAGAAGCCCGTTTTAGCCTCTCCATCTCACAGGCTGAGCATAGGTGATCTTTTTTGAAGTTGAGATCAGGAATTCCTTTGACCAACTTCTGTTTGGCTAACTTCTTCAGGACATCAAAGTTAGATGTGAGAACTTTTGATGCCATAGCCAATTTTCATCACTCCTATGGGAGACAAGGCGGAGAGTCTTGACCCACAGAAGAGTGAAAATCCAGAAGATAGAGGTTTCCTTCTCTCTTCGCCTTGATGATGGTTTTGTTAGGATTTGTTTCGATGATGCAGAAGCCTTTGCGAAATCTAACTTTAAGTCCCTTGTGCCAGAATTGGCTTATACTTAGTAGATTATGCTTCAAGCCTTCAACGTAAGCTACTTTAGCGATTGAGATGTTGCCTTTGATAAGAGTGCCATATCACTTGATAGTTCCCTTGCTATTGTCTCCAAAGGTAACAGAGCCTCCAAATTTTTCGATGAAGGAGGACAACTGAGTTTTTATCACCAGTCATGTGCCTGGAGCAACCTGAATCCATATACCATGGTTACACATGCTGGTCCTGCAAGACAAACTAAGGGTTTTTAGGTACCCATTTCATAATGGGTCCACGTTTGTTAGTCGGGGATTTGACATCCTTCTTTTCATCAACCCTCTTGGATTTGGGCTGATTTCCATTTTAGCGTTTGCAGGCTTGGGTTTATTTCCATTTTCCTTGGCCTTTGCAGGCTTGGGCGTTTTCATATTTTCATGAGACTTAACATTTTTATATGGATAAACATGCTCGGAAAATATGCATCGAGGATTTAACATGTGATTCCTCAGGTTTTGTAAAAGAGTTAAACACTAACAGTTAGGAGTTTTTGGACAAGAGTGTTTAACTGATTTATTTTTATTCGATGAAAAAGAAGTAAAAGCAGAAGGTGAAGATTCTGTCTTAGCATTGGTTATTTTTACAAACTTCCTATCTAGTGCAGACTTTTTATTTGAAGGGGCAAGCGTGGGTTTTACTTCTTTCCTGAGGAGAGGCTTCTTCTCTTTAGATGAAGGAGAAGAAAAATGCAGGTTAGAATTTTCAGAAGCAGGCCACTTTTGTTTCTATTCACGAGTAAACTTTATAAATTTAGATTGAGGGGTCGGGACTTGTGAAGTACCTTTGGTTGACTTAACATTTTTCAGCTTTCCTTTTCCTTTGTCTGAAGAATTCAAAGCTTCTGGAATTTCAAATTTCATTGGGGGGTTTTTGAAGTTTGAGGTTTCTTATCCACATTGATCTCTGGTATTCATATATCATTTCTTCTTTAGAGTCAGAATCAAGAAAGTCTCCTGCAGATTTCTCAAAGTCAAAATTTTCATGGATGTTTTTGGGAGCGAGGGGTTCTGAGGTTGATGGTTCAGAAGGATCTTTTGGGAGTTCCATCGCTTCTGATTTCTCAGATGAATTTTCAATGTTACTTGAATTATTCATCGATCCATCAAATGATGGTTCCTTACTAAGAGTTTTTGTTCCATCGACAACACCTATTGCTGAACTTGTGGAATTGATAATCAGAGGCTTTGGTTTAGCCATAGGGTTTCCATCGGTCTCTGGTTTTGAGGAATCATCCTTTTCATCAGAGTTCTTACTTGTGCTGCTCTCATAAACCACATTCTCAAAATTTATCCTCAAGAGAATGGTTTTTCCATCGACTTTTACCCTTTTTAAATTAGCTTTGGGTCTTGGATAAAAGTCGGGGTTATGAACGCATCCAAGTTTGAAAGTGGATTCAAGGGTGGATTTCTTGCTTTCGATGAAAGAGTCAAGATCATTGAATCCGATTCCTTGGTAATCCTTTTGTCTATTTAATATTTCATAAACATCTTGGGCATCTTTGTATTTCTTCATCAAGAGTTCATTGGTTTAAGGCTTCTGATGAAGAATTTCCCTTTCTTTTTGAATGAAATCCTTAAGAGCTACTGAATTAAGTCGTTCTGCCTCAGATTCTTTCAAGGCTTTTACCTTCTTCTCTAAATCTTTAGTTATTCTCTTGTTCAGATCCATAAGTTTTTCTTCCTCTGATTTTTTTCAGTGATGCAATGCGAGTTTTTTCCTTAACCAGTTCAGCCTTTTCTTTAGTAAGAAGATCAGTTTCTCTTTTGTAGAAACTAACTTCTTTTTCAGCTTTAAGTCTTTCAGATTTTTCAAAGTTTAATTTTTCTTTTAGTTTAATAAAATCTTCTGAAAGTTTAATGACCCTTAACTCTAACTCTGATGGAGCAGAGTTGGTTTCATTGATGGAAGAATCACATACCTGGTCAACGGAGTCGGAATTGGATTCTGCATTGGACTTGGCCATAAGGCATATGAGTGCCTTGTCTTCTTCATCAGATGAAGAATCAGACACCCAGTTTTCTTTCTCAGCCATCAAGCTTCGTTCTTTAGGATTGTACTTGTACTTATTCTTGTAGTAGTCTGCATCCTTGACTAGTCATCCTTTGCACTACTTGGAGAAATGGCCAATCTTCCCACATCGGTAGCAGCGAAGACCATCTTTCCTTCCGTCTCCTCCTTCTCTTTTGTGTTCTCTCCTTTCTTCTCTGTCCTCTCTTCCTTCTCTTCTTTCATCTCTCTGATGAAACTTCATTGATTTCTGTTCATAGGATGGCTGATATCTTTCTTTCAGGGTGTCTTTTCTACTATCTCTTTCATAGGGCTTCTTGATGAACTTTTTCTGGAACTGCTTGGTTATCAAGGTCAGAGAATTGGCAAATGCTTTGAAGTTATCATCAGAGTTGGATGCTTCTTCTTCAGATTCTGACTCAACGATCAATGCCTTCTTGCTCTTTTTCTTATGATCTTTGGAAGAGCTTCTTCTAACCTCTTTCTCTTCTGCAGCCAGGGCAAGAGGTCCACCGATGGACACATTTCTCTTCAAAATGTATTTTTCTTGAGCAACAAGAGTTCCATACACGTCATGAAGTGACCAACTGTCTAAGTCCTGATTTGCTTGGATGGACATCGGTAGTTGAGTCCACTCATCGCCTAGACTTTTGAGGAACAAAACGTTATTTTCCTCTTTGGTCCTAGCAATGTCGTTTCTATGGCATTGATTTATCAATGTGTTGAAACGATCATATGTCTTTTGTATCGGTTCATCGGGCAATGCCTTGAAGTTCGTGTATTTTTTCAAGCATTGCACACTATGGTTCTTCATAGACTTAGCGCCTCCCTCCAGTTGACTGGCCAGTTCATCCCATATCTCCTTTGCTGTTGTACAAGCATCGAGAGATTGGAAAATGTCGTTTGGAATGGCCATGATGATCAGCCTCTTAGCCTTCCTGTCTGCCTCTACTCGCTCTATATCATCTTCATCCCAGTTATTTTCGTCTTTCACCATGTAGTAGGCAGCAATTTCTGCAGTAATACTTGTTCCAGGAACTCTCGGAACAAGAGTTTGAGGAACATATGGGCCTTCCATAACAGATCTAAGGAGATTTTTGTCCATACCCTGTAGGAAGTTCACCATGCAAATCCTTCATTGTGGATACTCTTCACGTTGAAGAGTTGGAAGTTTGGTGAGGGAACCCACACTATAAGCAGAATTCCAGTTGGCCATTATAATGTTTTGGAAGAGAAGAACACGATTTTTATGAATGGAGAATTGAGAGATTTTGAATAATCAGATTCAAATTGATCGTTTTGATTGAAAATCAATCAATTTGCTGTGATACCAATTGTTAATCTCAGATCTCTCAATAACACGAATATTCAAGTTATGAATAACCTAAATATGTCGTCTGGATGGATATTAGTGAAGAACAGCTCAAGAATATTCAAGAAAATATTGGAGCGTCAAATGATTCACTATTATTAATGAGAAGGAATGACTGTTGACTACAAGGAATATAAAACCTATTTATACTAGTAATCTATTTAAGGAGAAAATTATCTGGAGAAAGATATCTATAAGATATTAATGGAAAAGATATCTATCTAGAATTATGGAAACAATATCAATCTATTTTGAGCAATGGAAATCCAGCTGTCGATTAGTCATCTCCAACTGTCTTCTAGGAGGCGTGTTCAACCATATGTCATTATGAGTCTTCTTGCTTGGATATCTCCGGTTGAACAAGTGTTGAATCCTCTAAGTGTTATGACCAGAGGGGTGATGGAGGTGCATTGTTCATCGCACCTATGGATCTTTCATCACATCTCTAGTTGGCTTGGACACTTAGGATTTCTTCAGGCATTTCTTCAATCGACCTTCTGTACTTTCACACTTGTATATTTTTCATTACTTTTACCATAAGAATGATGGGGTTTAACATATTGGAAAAAGAGAAGAAAAAGATGATAGAAGCTGAGAAAAGATTTGATACTGAATGAATATCTTTTGAAAACTAGATTAATTCTTTGGAGTTGAATGCAAAAACTTGTTTTAAAGAAAGATTAATTCAATATTAGTTCAATCAGAGATATCCAAGCAAGGCAATTTGTAAAAGACTCCTGGTTGAACATGCTTCCTTGAAGACAGCTGGTGACGACTCAGCGACAGCTAGATTTCTATTTCGCTAAGTTGATTGAGATAATTTCCATATTTCTAGATAGATATCTTTTCATATAATATCTTATAGATATTTTTTCCCTAGATAGTTATATCTTAAAATAGATCGCTAGTATAAATAGCTTTTATATATCTTGTAATCATTGCCGTTCCTTCTTATCAAAGCAATAATAGTGAGATCTTTAAAGCTTCATAATTCTCTTGAATATTCTTAAGTTGTTCTTCACTATTATTCATCCATACGACATATTTAGTTTCTTCATAACATAAATCTTCGTGTTATTGAAAGACATGGGATGAACAATTGGTATCAGAGCAGATTGATTGATTTTTCAATCAAAAGGATCAATTTGAATCTGAAAATTCAAAATCTCTTAATTTTTCTCCATTCTTGAAATCTTCTTCTTCTCTTCCAAATCGTTTTAATGACCAACTAGAATTCTGCCTACAGTGTTGGTTCCCTCACCAAATCTCCAATTCTTCAACGTGAAGAGTATTCACAATGGAGGATACGCATGGTGAACTTCCTGGAGGGGATGGACATAAATCTCCTAAGGTCTGTAATGGAAGGCCCATATGTTCCTAAAACTCTTGTTCCAAGAGTTCCTGGAACGAGTACTTCTGCAGAAGTTGCTGCTTATTACATGGTAAAGGATGAGAGCAACTGCGATGAAGATGACATTGAGCTAGTAGAGGCAGACAGGAAGGCCAAGAGGCTGATTATCATGGCCATTCCCAATGACATATTCCAATCTCTAGATGCTTGTACAACAACAAAGGAGATATGGGATGAATTGGCTAGCCAACTGGAGGGAGGCGCTAAGACAAAGAAAAACCATAGGGCGCAATGATTGAATGAATACACGAACTTCAAAGCATTGCCTTATGTGCCAATTCAGAAGACATAAGATCGTTTCAACACATTGATAAATCAATGCCGCATAAACGACCTTGCTAGGGCCAATGAGGAAAATAATGTCCTTTTTCTCAAAAGTCTTGGTGATGAGTGGATGCAACTGTCAATGTCTCTCCAAGCAAATAAGGACTTAGACAGTCGGTCACTTCGTGACGTATATGGAATGCTCGCTGCCCAAGAAAAGGTTATTTTGAATAGGAAGGTGTCCATCGGTGGACCTCTTACCCTAGCAGCAGAAGAAAAAGAGGTTACGAGGAGCTCTTCCAAAGATCATAAGAAAAATAGCAAGAAGGCTTTGGTAGTTGAGTGAGAATCTGAAGAAGAAGTGTCTGACTCTGAAATGTCTAGCCTTGATAACCAAGCAGTTCCAGAAAACGTTCGTCAAGAAGCCCAATGAAAAAGACAGCAGAAGAGACTCTAGAAGGGAGAGATATCAGCCATCTTATGGACAGAAGATGGTGAGATTTCACCAGAGAGATGAAAGGAGAGAAGAAAGAGAAGAAAGAGAGGATATGAGAAAGGACAGAAGAGAAGGACGAGACAGAAGGAAAGATGGCCTTCGTTGTAACCGATGCGGGAAGATAGGCCATTTTTATAAGGGATGCAAAGGACGACTGGTCAAGGATGCAGACTACTACAAGAACAAATACAAGTACAATCCTAAAGAGCGAAACTTGATGGTTGAGAAAGGAAACTGGGTGTCCGATCCTTCGTCTGATGAAGAAGACAAGGCACTCATATGTCTGATGGCCAAGTCCAATGCAGAATTCGCTTCTGACTCCGATGACCAGGTATATGATTCTTGCCATGATGAAACCAAATCTGCTCCATCAGAGTTAAAGTTAAATGTCATAAAACTTTCAGAAGATTTTCTTAAATTGAAAGAAAAATTAAATTTTGAAAAATCTGAAAGATTAAAAGATGGAAAAGAAGTTAGTTTCTACAAAAGAGAGACTGATCTTCTTATTGAAGAAAAAGCTAAATTGGTTAAAGAGAAAACCCATATTGCATCACTGAAAAAAATCAGAAGAAGAAAAACTGATGGATCTGAACAAGAGAATTTCTAAAGATTTAGAAAAGAAGGTGAAAGCCTTGAAAGAATCTGAGGCAGAACGACTAAATTCATTAGCTCTTAAGGATTTCTTTCAAAAGGAAAGGGATATTTTTCATCAGAAGCTTCAGACCAATGAACTTTTTGATGAAGAAATAACAAGATGCCCAAAATGTCTATGAAAAAATAAATGGCCAAAAATATTGCCAAGGAATCTGATTCAATGATCTTGACTCTTTCATCAAGGACAAGAAATCCACCCTTGAATCCACTTTTAAACTTGGATGTATTCAAAAAGCCAACTTTTATCCAAAACCCAAAGCTAATTTCAAAAGGGTAAAAGTCGATGGAAAAACCATTCTCTTAAAGCAAAATTTTGAAAATGTGGTTTATGAGTGCAACACAAGTAAGAACTCTGATGAAAAGGATGATGCCTCAAAACCAGAAACCGATGGAAACCCTATGGTTAAACTAGAGTCTCTGGTTATCAACTCCACAAGTTCATAGCAAGTGCTACCGATGGAATTGAAATTCCTAGTAAGGAATCATCATCTGAAGGATCGATGAATAATTCAAGTAACCTTGGAAATTCATCAGAGAAATCAGAATCGATGGAACTCCCAAAAGACTCTTCTGAACCTTCAACCTTAGAACCCCTCTTTTCCAAGAATGTTCATGAAAATTTTGATTTTGAGAAATCTGCAACAGACTTTCTTGATTCTGACTCTGAAGAAGAAATAATATGTGAGTCACTAGAGATCATTGAAGATAAGAAATCACAAATTTCGAAACTCCCAATGAAATTTGAACTTCCAGAAGCTAAGAATTCTTCAGACAAAGAAAAAGGAAAGATGAAAAATGTTAAGTTTGCCAAAGACACTTCACAAGGCCCGACCCTTCAATCTAAATTTATAAAGTTTACTCGTGAACAAAAACAGAAGTGGCCTGCTTCTGAAAATTCTAGCCTGCATTTTTCTTCTCCTTCGTTAAAGGGAAGAAGCCTCTCCTCAGGAAAGAAGTAAAACTCATGCCTGCCTCTTCGAATAAAAATTCTGCACTAGATAGGAAGTTTGTAAAAACAATCAATGCTAGGACAAAACCTTTACCTTCTGCTTTTACTTCGAGTTCTTCAAATAAAAAGAAATCCGTTAAATGCTCTTGTCCAAAATATGAGGAATCACATGTTAAACCATCGCTGCATTTTTTATGAGCATGTCTATCATTATAAAGATTTTAACTCTCATGAAAATATGAAAAAGCCCAAGCCTGCAAAGGCTATGGGCAAAGGAAATAAGCCCAAGCCTGTAAAGGCTAAGGATAAAAGAAAGCAGACCAAATCCAAAACGGCTGATGGAAAAGTGGATGTTAAATCCCCAACTAACAGACGAGGACCCATTATGGAATGGGTACCTAAAACCCCTTAATTTGTCTTGCAGGACCAACATGTGCAACCATGGTATATGTACTCAGGTTGCTCCAGGGACATGACTGGTGATAGAAGTTAGTTGTCCTCCTTCATCGAAAAATCTGGAGGCTCTGTAACTTTTGGAGACAACAACAAGGGGACTATCAAGGGATATGGCACCCTCATCAAGGGGAACATATCAATCGCAAAGGTGGCTTATGTTGAAGGCTTGAAGCACAACTTATTAAGCATAAGTCAATTCTGCTACAAAGGTCTCCCATAGGAGTGATAAAAATTGTCTATGGCATTAAAAATTCCCACATCTAAACTTTAAAGTTCTGAAGAAGTTAGCCGAACAGAAGTTGGTCAAGGGAATTTATGATCTCAATTTTGAAAAAGACCACCTCTGTTAAGCTTGTGAGATGGGGAAGTTAAAACGGGTTCTCACAGAACCAAGTCAGAAACTTCTTGCACCAAGCCCTTGGACATGATTCACATTGACCTCTGTGGGCCAATCTCCACACAAAGCCTCTCAGGAAAGAAATACATCCTTGTACTTGTTGATGAATTTTCAAGATATACATGGGTTGAATTCGTCAAGAAAAAATCAGACGTTCCTGACCTCCTCATCGCGGTGATGAAAAGGCTCCAAGTGCTTCTACGACTCAAACTCATCAAGGTAAGAAGTGACAATGGAATAGAATCCAAGAATACCAGACAATGGAATAGAATTCAAGAATACCAAAATTGATGAATATCTCATCAGTGAAGGTATCTCTTAGAACTTTTCAGCAGCTAGAACTCCATAGCAAAATGGGGTTGTTGAGCGAAGGAACAAAACCCTTATAGAAGCAGCAAGGACCCTGCTTGCTTCATCTGAGCTACCTATTTCCTTCTGGGCTGAAGCAATCTCAACTACCTGCTTCACTCAGACTCGTTCTATCATTAACAAGAGGCATCAGAAGTCCCCATATGAACTCATCAACCAACGACGTCCAAATGTCAAATATTTCATTGTCTTTGGGTGTAAATGTTATGTACTCAATGACAGGGAATATCTTGGTAAGTTCGACAAGAAGGCTGATGAAGGAATATTTATGGGTTATTCACAAACCGCCAAGGCCTACAGAGTATTCATCAGAAGGACAATAATTGTCATAGAAAGCATCAATGTGTCCTTTGATGATTCATTACCAATGACTTCTTGACACAACAGTTCAGAACTCGGGCTGTCAAAAGGAGCCTCTGACTTATCACTATGCAAACCCAATGAATCAAAGTTGACTTAATTATTTGATGACCTCTTTGAAGAAGAAGTAGTCTCTAGACAAGTGCCCAATGAAAAACTTCCTTCCAGAGCCGATGAAACACATGAGATCTCCAATGCTGAAGGTACAATTATTTCTGAAACTCATGTTACTTCACCATATACTTCTTCTGTGTCTTCAGAACCAGAGCATCACTCTGGAGATGATCTCTTTGAGGGGGAGTAAGCAATTCCATCAGCCGATGAAGA
Organism: Cynara cardunculus var. scolymus; assembly: GCF_001531365.2. Classification (NCBI taxonomy): domain Eukaryota; kingdom Viridiplantae; phylum Streptophyta; class Magnoliopsida; order Asterales; family Asteraceae; genus Cynara; species Cynara cardunculus. Next base: position 76,782 of record NW_020200908.1, read on the forward strand.
ACTGCATCCTGTTGCTCCAGAACCTCAATCTTGCTCCAAGTGGACAAAAGACCATCCTCATCACCAAATTATTGTTGATCCATCAACCAGTGTCAAGACGAGATCTGCTACTACCAATGAATGCCTCTTTGCAAATTTTCTAAGCATGATTGAATCTATTAAATTGTTCTACTGTCAGATCTGGATCAACAATTGGTATCAGAGCCAATTGATTGTTTTTCAATCAAAACGATCATATCAATATCTCTCAATTCTTATTTCCATTCATTTAAGTTCATAAGGATAGTGAACTACGGGGAGAGGATGGACAGGAATACCCTCAGATCTATCATGGAGGGTCCTTACATTCCTCAGACTCTTGTTCCAAGAGTCCCAGGAACAAGCACTACTGCAGAAGTTGCTGCTTACTTCATGCCCAAAGATGAAAAGAATTGGGACGAGGATGATCTTGAGCGAGTAGAGGCAGACAAGAAAGCAAAGAGGTTGATCATAACGGCCATTCCCAATGACATCTTTCAATCCCTCGACGCATGCACCACAGCGAAAGAAATATGGGACGAGCTGTCGCACCAACTGGAAGGAGGTGAGAAAACGAAGAAGAATCGTAGGGCTCAATGCCTCAACGAGTACACTAACTTCAAGGCTCTCGCTGATGAACCGATTCAGAAGACCTATGATCGTTTCAACACATTGATCAATCAATGTTGCCGAAACGACATCTCCAGGACGAAGGAAGAAAACGATGTTTTGTTTCTCAACAGTCTCGGTGATGAGTGGACTCAGCTGTCGATGTCCCTCCAAGCAAATCAGGATTTAGACAGTTGGTCACTTCATGACGGCTATGGAACTCTTGCTGCACAAGAAAAGGACATAATTAAGAGGAAAGTATCCATCGGTGGACCTCTTGCCCTTGTTGTAGAAGAAAAAGATGTTTCAAGGACCTCCACCAGAGACCACAGGACGAAAAACAAGAAGGCATTGGTGGTAGAGTCGGAAATCCGAAGATGAGCCATATGATTCCGATGATGACCTCAAAGCCTTCGCCAAGTCTCTGGTCTGGATAAGCAAACAGTTCCAGAAGAAGTTTGTCAAGAAGCCATTTGAAAGAAAAGACTCCAGAAGGGAGAAATACCAACCCTCATATGATCAAAAGCCTATGAAGTTCCATTAGAGGGAAGAAAGAAGAGAGGGAAAAGAAGAAAGAGAAGAGAGAAGGGAAGATAGAAGAGAAGGAGACGGTAGGAAAAATGATCTTCGCTGCTACAAATGTGGAAAGATAGGATATTTTTCAAAGGAATGTAGAGGACGCTTGGTAAAGGATGCTGACTACTATAAAAATAAATATAAGTACAATCCGAAGGAGAGAAGACCTGAAGGGTTCATGAGGATGCTTGCTTTATAAAATTTTGGGGGGAGATTGTTAGGACCAAAATTGATCCTTATTATTCTAAAAGTTTTGTCAAGTAATCGGGGCCAAGGATGGAAGATCTGAAGATGCTACTGTGCTAAAACGACTAAGTGCGGAAGAAGACTAGAGCCACTATGGATGACCAGAGCCCTTATGAACGACCAGAGCCCCTATGGACGACCGGAGGCTCTAGTTGTATTGACCAGAGACTCTGGACTCTAAGTCCTTTAGGACCACAGCCCCTATAGATGACCAGAGTCGCTGGTTGTATTGACCACAGACTCTAGACTCTAAGTCCTTCAAGACCAGAGGCCCTCTGGTTATTCTATGCTCTGGATGACTTTCTTCAGAATCTTGAAGGATGGTGTTGATCCCATTTTCGATAATGATTATTTCCTTGTTTAGAGGATTTAGTTACCTTATTTATAGGATTCAGTTATCATGTAAATATCACCTATATAAGAAGTGATACAGGCATAGAATAGAAGTGAGATGAATGATCAACACTTTGTAACACACAGATTCAAACACATCACATGAGAGTCGATTAAGGTTTTTGAGAGAGTTTGTATTCAATAAAGAAAGCGGGGGCCAATTTCTATTCATTTTCTTCTAAAAATCTCTCATTTTATATTCCTATTAAATTGTTCTACTGTCAGATCTGGGTTAACACTTTCAGCGTTCCTCTCAACACTGAAGCCCCAAAAGCTGAAGATGAACCATTAATCATTCCAGTTGCAGCTAGTCACACCAATATGTCTTCTTCAGAGATCGCTGCTGTGCCCATTAGTTGTTTTCCTTCTTTTACTTCAAACACTGATCCATCATTGAATGAAATTCCTTCAGCGTCTGAACCTATTTCAGTCACTGAATCTGAGGCTCCTTTAGCAATTGTTCCAATCGCTGAAGATACTACAGCTGAAGCCTCATCCACTGTTCCTGAACTTCTCTTCTCAGATGATAATCCTCAACCAGCTCAGCAATGAATGAAAGACCATCCAACTCATCAAATTCTTGGTGATCTAGGTGCATGTATTAAGACTCGTCGTGGTCTAGGTAATATCTATCTCTTTGTCAAATTTCTCTCCTTAGTTGAACCTAAGAAGAGCAGTGATGCTATTTCAGACCCTATTTGGGTCATTTCCATGCAAGAGGAGCTCATTGAGTTTGATAGGAACAAAGTCTGGTACCTTGTCCTACGTCCATCTGACAAGATAGCGATATGCACCAAATGGGTCTATCGCAACAAGTTAGATGAAGAAGGTCTGGTAACTCGTAACAAGGGTCGACTAGTTGCTTAGGGTTATAGACAAGAAGAAGGAATTGATTATGACAAGACCTTCACACCAGTGGCTAGACTTAAATCAATTCGACTCTTCCTAGCCTTTGCTGCTCATAGAGACTTCAAAGTCTACCAAATGGACGTAAAGAGCGCTTTCCTTAATGGAAAACTTCAAGAGGAAGTTTATGTTGAACAACCTCCTGGGGTTCTTGAACCTAAGTATCTAAACCATGTCAATTGTTTGAATAAAGCTCTTTATGGGTTGAAACAGGCTCCCCGTGGCTGGTATGACACCCTCTCCTCATTTCTCATCTTTGAGAAGTTTGTTCGTGGAAATATTGACCAGACCTAATTTATTATGAAAGTTAAAGATCATATCATTCTAGTCCAAATTTATGTCGATGATATTATTTTTGGCTCCACTAATCCCTCTTTGTGTTTTCGATTCGCTGATCGCATGAAGAAAGAATATCGGATGAGTATGATGGGAGAACTAACCTTCTTTTTAGGTCTCCAAATCAAACAATCAGATAAAGGTATCTTTATCAATCAAAGTAAGTATGTCTGTGACATGCTGAAGAAGTTTGATTTATCTAATAGCTCATCTATGAAGACTCCAATGGCTCCTGCACTCTCTCACAACAAGGATCCAAATGGAAAGCCTATAAACGTAACTATTTATAGAGGTATGATCGGTTCCCTGCCGTAACTCACAGCTAGTCGACTAGATATCATGTATTATACTTGCTTATGTGCATGGCATCAATCTGAACCTAAGGAATCCCATCTGGTCGCTGTAAAATGCATTTACATATACCTGAAGGGAACTCCTAACTTGGGTCTCTGGTACTGTTGATCCTCTCTCTCAGTGATTTGATGATAATTCCTTTTCACTTGTACGTTGTCTTTATTTTTCTGTCGTTCCAGTTCCAGATATCATCACTGAACTTGTTCAGTGATCACTGAAGAACTTGTATTGTAATTCAATAAGAGACAACGATACTTCAAGAAGACAACACTCACACCAAAGAACCTTCATCTAATGTTGAAGATTGAAACTGAAGATTAGACACTAGCGAGTACATGATCTGAAGCGGTACTCAGTTATTACAAGTCTGTCTACATATGTGTGAAGACTGCTCAAGCCTCAGCAAATGCTGAAGAGACCTCCAGGTTATTCCAGCATTCAACGATCAAAGGAAGCTTGCTTAGCACGATTGTTGTTGTCTTCTCCTTATGCACATAGGGGACAAAACCATACCCTTCCTAATAGTTAGTACGGTACGGAGCCGACTAGCTGACTCTATTGCCCACCAACTTTAGGTAAGGACGTCTGCTCATGAATAGTGCTTTTTCTACTATTCACTGTAGCAAAGGACAATCCTTCCTCTTAAGGCTTGACACGTACTCTAACCCTACCATATCGCATTAAATAAACATTTAATGCATTGGGTATAAATATAAGTGTTTCTTCTTCATGAAGAGTGCGCGCAACTCACTCTCTAAACCTAATTCTTACTTTGAGCATTTTCGAGCTTAAGTAAAATTACTTTTCTTTACAATATTTCTTTTCTCATTTTCTAAGAATTTGTGTGTAACCAAAGATTGTTTAGATAGGTTTTCTTACCTTATCTTTCCGCAAACAGTCTTGTAAAATTTGTATTGATCTTCTCTATCAATATACATTTTAAATTTGAAAAATATTGTATTTGTATTCATCCCCTCCCCCCTTTCTACATGTTGTTTTACTTATCTTGTACACCCTCAAGGGACCAACAAGTGGTATCAGAGCAGTGTTCTATCTTCTCTAAGTTGTTTAACTGTGTTTATGGATTATTTTATCTCTTTCTCTAGATAACTTTATTGCTTTTAAATGGCCTTACAAATTACCAACACACACATACAAGACAATGGGTCTATTGCCAAACGTCCCCGGTTCGTCCGTGATAACTTTAGTCTCTGGAAGAACCGGATGTCCCTCTTTCTTGAAGGTGTGGATCCTGAAATTCCACATTACATAGAAAATGGACCATATATTCCATTTGCTATTTCTCTGGCTATTCCAGCAACAGCTACGACTGCCGCGATTCTTGAACGATAAATTCCAAAGCTCCCTCATTAGTGGAGCGATGAAGACAAGAAGAAGATAGCTATAGACATGCGCGCTWGGTCTATAATAGCTATGTCTCTTCCTGATGAGATTTATCACTCTGTGATGAAGCTCAAGACTTCTAAATCCGTGTGGGACACACTTTGTGTTCAATATGAAGGAACCACTCAGGTTCAAGAAACCAGAAAGATCAATTTAGTAAGACAATATGAAATCTTTCTTTGTGGAAAGTCTGAGACGCTGTCCGAAGTACATCAACATTTTAATTGTCTTCTCATTGATCTAAGGGCTGTAGACAGAGAATATTCCAATTATGAAACTTTAACTAAGTTTCTAGAATGTCTTCCTGAGTCTTGGGACACCTTTTCCATGTGTCTCAAGATGTTCAATGACATGTCCTCTCTTTCTCTCTCTACTTTATATGGGATTCTGCTTAACCATGAGCAATCTCGTCAACTAAAGAGGAATCTTGTAAAAGATTCTAGAGAACTAAAAAGTTCTCCTTTAGCTTTGATCTCTGAAGCTTCTTCATATGAAACCCCTTCTACCCCTTTTGTCTCTTCTATTCCTCCTATTGTTATTATAGAGATAGACTCTTCTATCTCTGAAGATATTCTAGAATCTAATCTAGCAGATTTTGATGAATCTCTGACCCTCTTGACTAAGTGTTTTAGGAGGTTTGCCAGCAAAAGTAACTACCACAGATCTTCTCAGCTGCCCATCAGGGAAAAACCAAAGTCTGAAAGAATAGACAAGGCTTCAGCTGCCTGCTACAATTGTCACTGGCCTGGACATTTTGCAGGTGAATGCAGATCGAAGAAAGCTGCGATGCCATGTTCCAAAGCTCCATCCTCCTTCGGGACTAAAGATGAAAAGTATTTAAAACTGTAGGAGAAGTACAGGAAGGTGAAGAACAACCAGTGAAAGGCTAAAGGCCTTGTCGCTGAAGAGCATGACTGGGCTGACTCATTTGATGAATCATCTTCAGATGAAGAGGATACAACCTATTTCTGCTTGATGGCCATAGATGCACATGAAGAATATTCAGGAGCATCTACTTCTTCTGAGCCATCTACCTCTTCTACTACTTAGGTATGTTTTTTGAATTAACCCTCTTCTTCATCTAGTCTTTCTGCACTAGATACGTTGACGGTTGACCTTTACAAGGCCCTCAATGGCAAATCTAAAGTAGAAATGCTTAATGTTGATCTTCAAGAACAATTGAATATTTGCCATTCTAAGATCAAAGAGCTAACCTCTGTCGAGAAAAATCTTAAGGATCAGGTTATTGTAAACCAAGCCTTCACCGTTGAACATGAGAAGGCTATTGTTGAGCGTGAGCGAACAATCGCTGAACTTAAGACTGAAAAAGCTACCATTGAAGGGTGGTGTAAAGCTTCCATGAAAGCCTTTGAGATCATTAAAGCTCAGATCCCCACCAAGATAACGACTGGTCTAGGATTTTCCTATGATAAGGAAGAATGTGTACAGACAGGTCCATGCTTAAATTTTACACCTTCGTTTCTTCCATTCCTAACACTTCTTCCTCTCAGTCTTCTTCCTTAACTGAGAGTCATCTTGAAGGAACTCCTTCGAGTTCTGGTTGCAAAGACAAAGGTAAATATGTTGTCATAGCATCCCTTCCTAAGAAGTCTAACAAGTCTAATAGATCAAGGTCTATTCATTCAGCATGTAAAGCTTCTTCTTCTTCAGGGACTATGAAATCTGAACCCTCTCAGAAATCCAAGTCTCAGCTCAAGGTGAACTTATCACTTAAGGAATCCAAATCGTCAAAGGTTCCTCCTAGAACCAATGAGAAGGGAATCCTAAGAGCTGGTCCCGCTTCAAATCTGATACTTCCTGGCCCTAAAGCTACCTTCAGCTTTAGGAAGTGTAAACATTGTGGTGAGAAAACACATATTGTCAGCAAGTGTCCTTCTGCTGCCAAGGCTGGTTCACCAGATAAGGGCAAGAAACTAACCAAGGCTGAGAAATCAACCAAGGTCAAATCATCAACTAAGGCTGGAAAAGCAACCAAAGTGAAGGAAGCTGGAGCCTCTTCTTCAGGCTCAGCAAAGACAACTCCTGCTCAAAAATCTTTAGCATCAAACATTGTAGTTCCTACCACTGAACCCTCTTCGTCAGGCTCAATGAAGATTTCCACTGAAACTACTTTAGTAAAGTAAGAGGTTGTTCCTCTTTCCACTCAAACCTCTTCAAGTTTAGTGATGCCATATACAGATACTGATTCTCCTGCACCAGTGGATGATGCCTCTAACAACACTGGACCCTAATAGCTGGGTACCAATAGCATTCTTAATTTTGTCCTTGTGCAGGATGTCAAAGGTATATGGTATCTTGATAGCGGATGTTCAAGACATAAGACTGGAGACAAATCCCTACTAACTCATTTCAAGGAAGAAAGAGGACCTTCCGTAACCTTTGGAGGTAACGAAAAAGGATATACTAGAGGATTTGGTATATTAACCAATGGTGCAACAACTTTCAAATGTGTTGCATATGTTGAAGGACTGAAGCACAATCTTCTTAGCATCAGTCAACTGTGTGATAAAGATTATACAGTTAAATTCTTGAAGAGTTCATGTCACGTCTTGACAAAGATAATAAGGTTGCGTTAACCGGTTCTCGCCTAGAGAATGTATATATCATCAATATGAATTCCTCTCTCACTGAGAATAGCTGCTTCTTCTCTAAACCTCGTCAGACATTAACTGGCTATGGCACAAACGACTTTCTCATCTCAACTTCAAGACACTCAGCGAGCTATCAAAAAATGATCTTGTTACTGGTCTTCCTTAACATTCTTTTGCAAAGGAATCTCTTTGCTCAGCATGTGAAAAAGGAAAACACACAAGAGCTAGCTTTTAGTCTAAGCAAATCTCTTCAATGACTGCACCTCTTCAGCTATTGCATATGGATCTCTTTGGTCCAGTCAACGTGCAAACCTTAGCTTGAAAGAAGTTCACACTCGTCATTATTGATGAGTATCAGGTACACTTTGTTCTTCTTTCTCAGATCCAAAGATGAAACACCTGAAGAAATCATTTCGTTCATCAAGAAAATAGAAGTACTAGGTTAAGGTACGATCTATTAGAAGTGACCATGGCACTGAATTCCAAAATAGTACTATGGATAACATTTTTGAGGACAAGGGAATCTCTCACAACTTTTCTTCAGTGAGGACTCCTTAAATGGGGTCGCTGAAAGAAGAAATCGAACAATCATTGAGGCTGCTCGACCAATGCTCAGCGAATCCCATTTCCCTACTCAGTTCTGGGCTGAAGCTGTCAACACCGCTTGTTTACTCAAAATCGATCGCTGATCGTAAAGCGGTTCAAGAAGACAGCCTATGAACTCTTCCATGGAAGAAAGCCTTCAATAAGTGTTAGGATCAAGCGCTTACCCACTACACCAAAAGCAATTGCCTTGGTGAAGGCGCAACCTTATTTCCCTTATAGCGTAGCAGCCAACGCCACGTTTCGATTTAGGAAGATGCTGGAACCGTGACCAACAATCCCCCCCCAGCATCTGCCGGTACTAATAAGAGCTTCGTTAAAAGTCAATGGCCGCGCAACATGCCTTTCTCATAATTATGCACTCCTTGCATATTATGCACACCATGGGATTCTAACCCGTGACCTGCTCTGATACCAATTGTTAGGATCAAGCGCTTACCCACTACACCAAAAGCAATTGCCTTGGTGAAGGCACAACCTTATTTCCCTTATAGCGTAGCAGCCAGCGCCACGTTTCGATTTAGGAAGATGCTGGAACTGTGACCAACAATAAGTTTTCTTCACATATTTGGTTGTACTTGTTACATTCTCAACAATCACGACCAACTTAGAAAGTTCGATCCCAAAGCTGATGAAGGAATCTTTATTGGATATTCTTCAGTATCCAAAGCCTTCTGAGTTTTCAATAAATGAGGACAGACGGTAGAGGAATCTATTCATGTCACCTTTGATGAATCTCAATCAGCTAATTCAAAACCCATCTTAAATGATGAGGATGAAGTAGAAAACTAGATGTTCTCTCACTATGGACAACCTGAAGCTTCCTACAATGCTCCTCTCAACACTGAATCTCCTAAAGCTGAATATGATCCACTCATCATTCCAGTTATAGCTACTCACTCCAACGCATCTTATTCAAAGATCGCTGGTGGATGGTGCTGATCTCATTTTCGATAATGATTATTTCCTTGTTTATAGGATTTAGTTACCTTATTTATAGGATTCAATTATCGTGTAAATATCGCCTATATAAGAAGTGATACAGGCATAGAATAGAAGTGAGATGAATGATCAACATAGGTAATGTGCACCCGTTTTTGGGTGGGCCTGTCAACACAATAGCGGCTACCCACAATTACCATGGCCCAGGGACGTGCCCGAGTTAACTAGTAGCGTTTATGGAAAGGGACTTTTCATATTATCACTCAAGTACATCAATTTATCATTTTTACCATTGTGCAATAACAATCAATTTTTCACGACTTCAACAGTTTAAGACAAAGCAGCATAGTTTGCATATTTTCATGTTTTTTCCCCCAGTTTAAATAAATGAAAGCAGTAAAAGTGGGGCCGTGAATACTCACCTGTTTGCTAGCGAATAACCAGAACAGGATGGTGTTGAAGCACTAGACGTCCAGCCTAAACTTTTCGATAATGTCCGAAATTTCATGGTTAGACCACCTAACGGGAATCGATAAGGGTAAAGTCAATTTATATTTTATGTAATGCCAACATGTTTTTATGGATTAAAGTTGATATTTATATAATTTGTTCTTAAAATAGTCCAATATTTGTATTTTTCAATTTTAAAGTCCTTTACACCTAAAAATTACAATTTGGACAGAAGTTTACTCGGTTTTTGAACTTTTTGGTCTCACGAATCCTTGTCAAAAGGTATCTTCCATGATTCGTTTTGTGTCAAAAAATTTATATCACAAATTTCACTGAGTTACACACATTTTATCCAAATTTCACACATTTTGAAAGCGTTTTAGTCATTCAAATGTCCAATACATTTTTACACCTCAAAACAGTCTAGACAGATTGCACCCTATCAAACCTTTGGTCAAATGGAAGGTCTAAACTTAGAGTTTTCAAATGATTCCACTTGGATTGTAAATTTAACTCACAAACAAAACTTCCAGAAGAATAATTTCACATTTTTATTGATTTTAGAGAGAATTATGCCACTTTGAAAATGAATGCAAGGTTCTGCCCGAAATCATCTTTTTGCACCATAAACTTATATCAAGAATTTAAGTGCTCAAAACTCAATGTTTTTGAGTGAAACCAAAAACATAAAAACAACAACTCATCAAAGTAAACTCTAGAAGAAAAGTCAAATGTTTTGGAAAAGTTATCAAAGAGTTATGAGTGTTCAAAGTAGGATTTACCTACTATTGAACCTACTATTTGCATACTTAACTTGTTCTAAGAGTTTGAGAGGTCAAAACTCCATATTTTTGCATGATTTCAGTTGGAAAAGAACCTCAACTCATGAAAATATTTTTAAAAGAAAAATCATAACATTTGGGATTTTATTTTGGGAGATATGGACGATACGAGCTTTAGTAAGAATCTGACAGCTCAAAATGCTCCTTTTTAGGGTCCAAAATTGACATGCAATGTGGTTTTACCCCCTTTCCTTGAGTTCTAAGCCTATAGATCATGGATTATTACCCTTTTTGAAGACATTTTTATTTCTTTAGGGTATATTCTCCCATCTTAGATACTCCAAAATTTGAGTTCAAAAGAAGTTGTAAATACGCAGAAAAGATGAACAACATATTTTAAAATACTAAAACAATGGATTTAACTCTTTACCTTCGTTGATAGCACTTCGAGTTCTTGAATGTTCTTTAAGATGACGAGGTCTAAGGAGTTTTGGTTTGAGTTTTTTGGTTTTGGGAAGAAGAACATTTACTTTGGGAGAAGTTCTAGGTGGTTTGCATGGAAAATGAGCTAAAAGTGGGGGAGAAATCAAAGAGTCACCTAGATTTATAGGTGGGCTATGAGTGGGACCTCATATGGGTAGCCATAAGCCCAAGCCCAGCCCACACACTTTAATCATTACATATTATTTTATTATTATCATTACATATATACCTTTTTTTACAAAGATTCTTTGAAATGTGAGGTAAAAAGAAAAAGTTAAAATTGTGATAAAAAGAATGAGTAAAAGATCAAATTTCCTAATTTTATAAAATTTAATTGGACATTCAAATTGGACTTTTATATTTTTAATTTGGATTTTAAAATATTCATTTTATTGTGTTTGGGAAATTTTTAATGTTTTTGACATTACATAAGTTAACTTTATCCGTTACATGTTAAAACAGAATCTTCTGAACTAAACGTTGGGAATCTAAGCCGGACGAGTTCTAATCAACATGACTAGACCCTAGTAAAATATATTTCTAAATATAGAAATCCTACAGAGATGCAAACCTGATGCTCCAAAACTGATGGATGTCACAGTCTCCGCTCGTTAGAAGAATTTCGTCCTGAAATTTACTTGTCAGTTCCTAGCTTTGGACTTCCCTCTTTGAATAAGTGGGGATACTTGTTTTTCATAGAGTCTTCTCTCTCCCACGTGTACTCCGGTCTATGTCTTTAAGTCCAGTGAACCTTTACAATCGGAATTTTACTACGCCTCAACTGCTTGACTTCTCTATGCATGATTTCTATTGGTTCTTCAACGAAGTGTAGGTGATTGTCAATCTGCACATCTTCCAACGGTATAGCCCATATTTCGTCGGTTAAGCAATTTTTGAGGTTTGATACACGAAATGTATTGTGTATGGCGCTTAACTCTTGTGGCAAGTTTAACTTGTATGCCACCGTTCCAATTCTCTCAGTTACCTCAAATGGGCCAATATATCGGGGACCTAGTTTGCCCTTTTTTTCCGAATCGCATTAATCCTTTCCATGGTGAGACTTTTAGGAGTACTTTATCTCCTTTTTGAAACTCTAATGGTTTCCTACTGTTATCAGCATAGCTTTTCTAGCGATCTCTTGCGGCCTTGAGTCGGTCCTTGATAACAATTTTGTCCGTCGTCTCCTGGACGACGTCAGGACTGGTTAGTTGCCGATCGCCAATTTCTAGCCAACTAAGTGGAGATCGACACTTACGTTCGTATAAGGCTTCATAAGGCGCACACTGAATACTGGTGTGATAACTGTTGTTGTACGCAAACTCAACTAACGAAAGGTGCGTATCCCAGCTTCCACCAAAATCTAAAATGCACGCGCACAACATGTCTTCAAGTGTTTGGATTGTTCTTTCTGTCTGTCCGTCCGTTTAAGGGTGGTAGGCAGTACTTAAATCTAGCCGTGTACCCAACCCTCCTTGAAGTGATTGCCAAAATCTTGATGTAAATCGACTGTCTCTATCCGAGATGATGGAAAGAGGTACCCCATGCCGGGTGATGATTTCATTTATGTAAATTTGAGCTAACTTCTCCATCTTATAATCTTCTCGAATTGGTAGAAAATGAGCAGATTTTGTTAGCCGATCTACAATTACCCAAATTGCATCATGCCCTTTCCCAGTCCTGGCCAACTTAGTTATGAAGTCCATTGATATTTGTTCCCACTTCCACTGAGGAATCTCAGGTTGCAGGAGTAGACCGGATAGTTTTTGGTGTTCGGCCTTGACCATTGCACAAGTTAAACAATTATTCACATACAAGGCAAAGTATTTCTTCATTCCAGGCCACCAATAGTGTTCCTTAAGATCCCTATACATCTTATCCACTCCCGGGTGGATTGAGTATCTTGATCGATGGGCTTCGTCCAAAATTATTGATCTAAGGTTGTCAATCTTAGGTATCCAAACCTTATTTCCCAAATAACACACTCCGTCTGGTTTCAGTTGAAACTTAGTCTCCATGTGGTGCAGGGTCTCATTCTTCAAATTCTTTTCCTTTAATGCTTCTTTCTGGTCCTCTAGAATTTATTTTTTCAAACTCGTGTTTACTATTGCTCTCAAAGCTCGCACCCTTGTTGGCTTCACTCTTTTCTTCCTACTTAAGGCATCTGATACTACGTTAGCTTTGCCGGGATGGTACTTAATTTCACAGTCGTAATCACTAAGCAGTTCACCCCATCTTCTTTGTCTCATATTTAACATTTTCTAGTTGAGAATGTGTTGAAGGCTTTTGTGATCAATGAACACAGTGCATTTGGTACCGTAAAGGTAATGTCTCCAAATTTTAAGTGCAAATACTACGGCTCCTAGTTCTAGGTCGTGCAGAGTATAGTTCTTCTCATGCACCTTGAGTTGTCTTGAGGCATATGTTATGAACTTGTCTTTTTGCATTAATACGCATCCTAAACCTTGATGTGATGCGTCACAATAAACTACAAAGTTTTCCGATCCCTCTAGTAAGGTCAAAATAGGTGCATGGCATAGCCTATGCTTAAGAGTTTTGAATGCTTCTTCTTGTTTCTCTCCCCAAACAAACTTCTTATCTTTCTGAGTTAAGGCTATGAGTGGTTGCGCAATTTTTTAAAAATTCGCAATGAATCGCCGATAGTAAACTGCCAAACCAAGAAATTGACGAAATTCCGTCGGAGTTCTTGTGGCTTCCCATTTCTTAACTGCCTCAACCTTTCCCGGATGAACATGAATTCCTTTTTCATTCACCAAATGACCCAGAAATTGTACCTCATGAATCCAGAATTCGCATTTGGAGAACTTTGCATACAATTTCTGATCCCTAAGTAACTCCAATATCAATCTTAGGTGTTCCTCATGATCCTCCTTGCTTCGTGAATAAATTAGTATGTCATCTATAAATACGATTACGAATTTATCCAAGTAAGGTCTATAAACCCTATTCATTAGATCCATAAAGACTGCTGGTGCATTGGTTAACCCCAAAGGCATAACCAAGAATTCCTAATGGCCGTACCGGGTCCTAAACGCCGTTTTGGGGATGTCCTCTTCATGGATTCTCACTTGATGATATCCGGATCGAAGATCGATCTTTGAAAAGTATACGGAACCTTGAAGTTGATCGAATAAATCGTCGATTCGAAGAGGAGGGTATCGATTCTTGATGGTCAACTTATTAAGCTCTCTATAATCGATGCACTTTCGCATTGACCCATCTTTCTTTTTGACGAATAGAACCGGTGCACTCCATGGTGAAAAACTAGGTCTTATGAATCCTTTATCCAATAATTATTGGAGTTGTCCTGACATTTCTTGCATTTCTGATGGGGCCAATTGATAGGGTGATTTTGCTACTGGGGCAGCTCCAAGAATTAAGTCGATACTGAATTCGACTTGGCTTGGCGGGGGTAGTCCTGGTAAATCCTCAGGAAATACTTCGGGAAACTCTCGAACTACAGGGAAATCTTTAATGCGTTTTTCTTTAACCTTTTTGTCTATAACGTGGGCCAGAAATGCAATGCAATTCTTCTTTAAATATTTCTGCATCTTCATGCATGATACTATCTTAATCCTCCAGTCGGGCTTCTCCCGTTGAATTATAAGTGTTTCACCTCCTTCTTGAGGAATTTGGATAATCTTTTCCGAACAAATTATTTCAGCTCGATTTTTGGATAGCCAATCCATGCTTATAACTATATCAAAACTTCCTAACTCAATCGAAATAAGGTCTATGGTAATCCTTTTTGGCTAAACTTAGAGTGCAGTCTATGATTATGTCTCTAGCCCTAATTTCTTGGCCATTGGCAAATTCTATTATGTAAACTTCTTTCAACTTTTGAGGTTTTAAGTTAATCTTCAGCTTAAAATCTAATGATACAAAACTTCTATCTGCTTCTTAGTCAAATAATACCGATGCAAATTCATTATTCAAGAGAAATGTACCTGTAACCACATTGGGATCATGCCTAGCTTCCTTTGATCCAATCTCAAATGCTCGGCCCCGTGCTTGACTTTTTGGGTTTCCTTGATTGGCTGGTCGGGCTTGGTTAGCATTTGTTCCGTGTTTTCTTTTTGGGCAAACGTTTCTCATATGGTCCGGACTTCCACATTCAGAACACAATTGCTTTTGGCAATCCTTTGTGGAATGGCCCCCTCTGTGGCATCTTTGACAGTTAATGCATTTCCTCTAATGCGGATATTTACATTTATTGCACTTAGGTTTGCTTCCTTGATTTACCACCTGGGTCTGTACCCCAAAATTTCCTACTACTTTCCTTTTCTTTCCAAATCTTCCCCCAAATTTTTGGTTCCCATGTTCCTCCATCTTTCTCTTTCCTTTGGTGAATTCCCCGGACCGAACAGCATTATTTGTAAGTTTTGTAGCAATGTTTATCGCCTCCTGAAGGGTCTTTGGGTTTGCCGAGTTGATATTTTCTCAAATTTCTAGAGACAATCCACAAATATATCTCTCGATTCGGACTTCCTCAGGTGTCACAAGATGTGGCACTAAATTTGCTAACTCATGGAATCGAGCAGTATATGCAGCTATGTTCGCCCCTTTCATCTCATGGTTCCATAACTCCATTTCCAACTTTTGGAGTTCACTCCTTGGACAGTATTCGTCCTTAAGTAGTTTCTTGAACTCCTCCTATGAAAGTTGGTTGTCCATTTCCCGACCCCTAGTTTGAACTAATGTGTTCCACATGTCAGTGCTCAGCCTTACAGTAAGCATGCAGCGTATTCTACCTTATTTGTTTCAGTGCATTTACTGATATGGAGGACAGATTCCAAACCCTCAATCCAGGTTAATAATCCTACGGCTCCCTCAGTTCTATGGAATTCTTTTGGGTTGTAGGATCTGAAGGATTTATAGATGCATTCCCTGGGTGTTCTAGTCTCAGAATTGGTTGGTGGGCTAGCGTTCAGGCCTGCCGCTACCTGGCTGACAATATTGGGGAGTGCGACCAAAAGTTGTTCTGACACTAATCGTGCAACTTCAGGGTTTTCTCTTCGTAGCGTCATTTTCTAAATCCTAGATCAAACAGGAATTTGTTATTTCCTTAGTAATACCTTTGTTCAACAAATTTCTAATCAACTAAATGATGCATAGGATACTCATCTCATAGATATTATTCAAACAATCACATAATCAAACAGAATAATTTCATATTAAGCTAAGGTTCGGTGCAATTAAACATTTTTCAAAAGATGATAGGGGCTTACAGTCGATTACAACCCTCAAAACAAGATCTTAGGTTCCAACAAAAGAGAAAAAAATTTCTAGTTCTATTCATCACTTCTTAAGCAGCATCCTGCAAATCAGCAATCCTAGTTCCAGCACCACCAAAATACTCACCATCAGGCATTTATACAATCTCCTAATCTCTCGTCTAGCAGTGAGGACGGCATCTGAAGTCCTCATCATACGCTGGTTGTGCATCTCCACAACATCTGATAGGTTGTTCAAGATATAGTGGTGATATCCCTGCCGAGTCTGGTGAGTTTGAGTCTCCAATGCAATACCCCGCACCCACGCTCGTTCATCCAGAGTCATGCCCTGGGTGTATGATGCAGGTATCCCGGTCACCACTTGAGAGGCCCCGCTCCTATGTTGTGGGCTGGGATGACTCCCCTCTTATTCTAGTGGAGTTCTCAAAAGTCACTCGCCTTGGGAGTGGAACACTCTTCCTAGCTGTGACTCTAACCCTCGGACCTTGAAGTGTTCGATGTGGAATATCAGGCACTGGCTCCGATGCAAATAGAGGCAGTACCGTAGCAGGTGATAAGACAGGGGTCTCACTATTTGCAGTGTCCTCATGCTCATACGAATCCTCCTCTTCATCGGTTGACGGGTTCCTTCTGGGTCGGCTGGTAATATAGCCGGATTCATCGGCCGAGTATTCACTAGGAACAGATGACGACATGATGAACTACAATATTAACAAACTTAATTACTAAAGGTACCACCTATAAGTGCTTAGGGTTAGGACAAAAGTTACTAAGCAGGGACTAAAGATGGCAAGCAAGCTAGAGCCTCTGGATGACCAGAGCTTCTGGTTAAAGTTCCCATATTTGGAGCAATATTTGATTTTCAGTTCATCGGCCTCTGGTTCAACATCCATACTTGGCAAAATAATAGATTTCTAGTTCATCGGCCTCTGGTTCAACATACACACTTAGTGATATAATGGATTTCTAATTCATCGACATTTGGTTCAACATGCACACTTAGTGATATAAAGGATTTCTAATTCATCGACCTTTGGTTCAACAAACGCACTTAGCAAACTAATGGATTTCTAGTCCATCGGCCTCTGGTTCAACATACATACTTAGCAAATATTTTTTCTTTTGAGGACTAGAGCCTCTGGTTCTTCAAACAAGAGCTTCTGGCTCACAAAGTCAAGCCAACCAGAGCTTCTGGACGCCCTCCACTCATAATGCTAAGTGTCCTTTAACCACAGCTAGAACGTAGAGCTCACTTTCTAGTTCTCAAGGCAGACCTTATCTAATACAGAGTACAAGTATTTGGATACATAGGTTATGAAGACTAAACCCTTTCAACTACGTCTAATCACCAAGTATTCGGATACAGAGTTGACCCTCTGGTTGTCTTAGTGCTCTGGATGTTAAAGGTTTATGCAAACACAGACAAATTCATGCTTTTGATGCTTTAAGTAAAATTCCTAAGTTGAGCATGTTTCCAATATAACCGATTCAAATTTCTTATTATACATAAATTAAACATAGGTGATCAGACTTTGTTTAATAGATGTATAATAATGCGACATTCATCTTTCGGTTATACTAGTGACATGCTTTGCATAGGCATGTATATTCTAAATCATTTGAAAACTGTTTTTGAAAATATTTGGTTATAGTTTGAGGTTTTTAAGAAAAACCAGTGTTCTCTATAACTAGAAGCTCTGATACCAAAGATTTGATCTTGGATGAGTACGAACCTATTTTGATCATAAAAAATTTGGTTTATTTGATAGACTTTCTTGGAGTCAGACGAACTTTTGAACCTTAATTTTGTCAGATCTACGCGTAGGCATTAAGAAGGAGTTCATGGTGCTCACAGCCTAAGGCAATTGGCGTTTTGTTTGTCAAACCTATACTTATCGCCCATATCTTAAGTATTTATTCATCATCTCTGTAGGATCGATTGACTCGGTTTCTTGGTATAAATTACTTACTTGGATGATTTGTTTGACAGTGTTAATGCAGCGGAAATGATAAGAATCAACCACAGTAGAAATCAATAAGAACACAGTGATGAAGATTGATGAACACAAGAGAGAGCTTAAAATGATTTTCAATAGAATGAAAGTTGACAATTACAATACTGAAGCACACTGAAATACAAGGGTCTACGCTGCTATTTATACAAGCAAGTAACCGTTTTCTGACACGACCTAAAGTAAATTAATCTAAGTCGTTCGATCAAAATAGACTATAGACAAGAACACGTGATAAGCACGAGCAGCTAATAAACCTAAGTAAAACAACTAAAGAAGATCTACACAGAAGACAGGCTGCAGGCCCTCTGTGAGACATCACAGAGGCTCTGCTGGATATAACTTGAAAGCACATTGACGTAGAGGATATCTTCCAGAACCTCTGTGAGACACGACAGAGGTTCTGTCGTCTTTGTCTTGTAGCGTTGTCTTTGCGGAGGACTAGTTTCCAGAACCTCTGTATGACACGACAGAGGTTCTGTCACTTGAGACTTGTACGCTTGAGCATCTTCTGCTGTTGGTCCTCTGTGGTCTTCTGTGACAGATCATCTTCTGTCAACACTTGCAGTATTACTTTTTCCAAACTTTTACATTTAATGAAATGAGAGCTAACAAAATCTCCCCCTAAGTATGAAAAAGTAAAAATTGAACTTTAAGTGCAAGGACATGACTTGATTGATATGAAATTACAAGAGGTGATAAAACATCATTCTCTGAAAGAATTACAATGTAAAGAATAACAAAACATAATTGACAAAACTTTTGAAGCTTAGGCCGAATTCTGGTACAAAAGGGTATCAAACTACAGATTCTGGAAAATCGTCAACTGCGTATACAAAGTCAGACTTGATCGTTCTGTAGACATTGAAGATCCATTCTCTGAAGTTGATTTGAACTTTGATCGCGTTCAAGAGTGGAGACACTTCACCTGCCCTATAATGTCTTCTATCCACCTTTGCCAAAACACATTTGAATATCCACTCCAGTGTCTCTGTTGAATACTTATGAGGTTCTGTTGGATCGAAGAATCTTAGTATCTCATCTTTATCCAAATACACTAACCCAAAAACGAGATTGTGTATGATGGAGTTTGGAGAGTACCTAGATATCCAACTGGGCCTGCTGTATGGAGGAGAGATCTTTAGATTTTTCTATTCTAATCTTATGGCCAACTCGAAGTCCTTCTGGCTGTAATACCTTACTTGCGCAGGCATTACCTCAACCAGCCTTCTGAGCGATATTTGGTATGTGGGCCTCCTCTCCATGTAGATGTTAAGAATCTTGTGCATATAGATGACATCAAACACGCAGAGGTTGTGAATATCAGCATCCGTGAACGTGTAGAAGTTGCCATCTTCTCTCCTTACAACATACTGTGTGTAGAGCACGGTCTTCTTTAACAAGGTCCTTGGTGAGATTGTCACCAATGATGTGATCATGTACCGTGAGAAGATATGCTCACGAGGCCTTGTTAATTTGGTGAAGTGGAACTTGGAGATTGGCGAGGGAATACTAGTGAGCTCTGGGTCATAAGGTGGCTCTGTGTCTGCTACAGAGTACTTCCAAATAAGAATTTCTTCCAGGGTAGTGACGGGCTCTATGCGAACTTTTTGCATAGGAATCTTGCTCATAGATTCAAAGATTTCAGAGACCCGTCCTGCCGTTGTAGACTCTGGCACCTTGTGTTCTTCTTCTTCTTCCAAAATGGGCCTCTGGGTCGACCCCTCTGCAAGGATTGGCTTGACGGTTCCTTGCAGAGCATCAAACGTACCCGTGGACGTTGTTTGGACTGGTGGGATTGATGAAGGGCCTTCTTCAACTCTGCGTGGAATAGGACCTCTGCCCTTCTTAGCTTGTGACTCTGCCAGGGATTCTTGAAGAGCTTTTAGGAGCACAGGGTCGTCTCGATATTTTTCTACGTTGATTTCTTCTGCAGTCTCTGAGCTCGACGATGACCCCTTCTGTGGTTCCTCTACAGCCTTGCCTTTTCCTTTGCCACTAGGCTCTGGAGCCTTTCCCTTGCCTTTTGAGAATAGGTCGGCTGTAGATTCCACTATTTTGACACCTCTGGCAGGAGTCTTCTTCTTTGGTTTTGAGGCCTTCTTATTTTCCTTCTTCTTCTCCCCCTCTGACGATCATCATCACCTTCATGATCGTCATGGCTCTGTATGGTGTCTGCCTTGCATGTAGTCAGGGGAACCCTCTTCAAATGACGTAAGATTTTGGTGGCCGCTTTGAACATCTTCTCGATCACCTTTTCAGCACCTACAGAGGCATTCATCACATCTAGCTCTGTGGCCCATTTAAGCTTGTAGACGGTGGAGAAGATTTTCCGTCGCAAAAGATCACCTTCCTTCACAAGCTGGGACGTGCAGTCTCTGATTAAAGTGTTTGATGCTCGGGCCTCTGTCAGAAGTTGGGCGATATTGTTGGTCACGACATCCCCTAGGGCTTCCACCATAGCATCCAGCTCTCTGCGAGTTGCCAAAAGATTGATGTTGGCCCGTGAGGTCTTGGTGTCGAGGCCGTAGGTGACTGCAGAGGAGAACATCTCATTGATTTCGTCTCTGAATGAAGAGTAATCCGTGTAGCCCGCAGAGACGAAATCGGCTGCGAATTGAGCGGCCAGCTCTGTGAGTTCAGTCTTTAACGTCTTGATAGAAGATAGATTGAGCGTCATTGCTTGAAAGGCTTCTGCTAGATCATCCTTCTGAAGGACAGAGCTCTGAAGGGTTACTAATGTAGTCTTCAAATCGACAGTTGTGGAGGATAACTCCTTCAGAGCTTCTGTGAGAGAATTGAGGTCTTGTGGCATTAAGCGTGAGATGAACAAGCTTTTCAACTCGTCCATCTTCTTGAACACCTCTGTGGCAAAGGTTTGAAGCTCCCCCTTTGTCACATAGGTATCCTGGGTAATCGGATCACCAACACATGATAGTCGTTTGGCCTCAGAGCTTGAGGCACCCTCAACGGCTGGTGTTACGTAGCCTGCCCGGGGACTTCCACCGGATCCTCGCACATCTCCTTGAGGAGAACCTATCGGTGTTCTCTAGATCTCATGTCCGGTAGTTTCAGAGCCTATCCTGACAGATTGATCTAGTGGAGACAGAGGGCGTTCTAGACCCTCTACCTCTGTGACTCTCACCTGTGCCTCTAAAGAATGTTCTGGTTGTTCACTCTCTTGTGCAGAGATAACGAATTTCTCTGTGGGTTGTGTCGAGTCCTTGGGCGATTGGATTCTTGTAGTAAAACCTTCATCCTTTTGAGAGGATGAAGGAGTTGGTTGAGGTTGCCCAGGTGTCCGCTCCACAGAGGACGAAAGAATGTCCTCTGCGGTGGTAGGCTGGTTAGGGTTCGGCATGTGCATGCCTGCTTCAATAGAGGTTCCCTCTAGAACAGGGCCTCTAGACATGTGGGTTGCACTGGGAGGAGGGCTTGGTTGTGTGCCTTCGGCATCTTTTGCTCCCTCAACTAACTCTTCAGCCTCTTCTTCTTTGTCATCTAGAACAACTTCTGTCCCCAACTGTGATTCATCAATTGGCTCCTTGAACTCCTTCTGGATATTCAAAAGAACATCCTGAATTTGTTCTGTTGGGGAAACATCGATAACCATCTTGCGCAACCTTCTGCGCTTTGGAGTAGCTGCAGCCTCTGCCGGGCTTTCTTCTGCAATGGCCTCTGTGACCACAGGTTCTGTGATAACAGGCTCTGTAGGTTCAGCCTTCTTTATTTTTCTCTTCTTTTGTTTTGGCAGAGGTATAGTTGGGCCCTCTTCTTCTACGGGCCTCTTCTTCCCCTTCGACTTTTTCACAAAAGAGTCAGCACCCTTCTGTGTCTTCTTCTTGTTGCGTGAGGGAGATGGAATTCTAGGGGGTTGCTCCCTCACCTGACCAGCCACTACAACCTATTCGTGGTGGGGTTGCAGGGACCGGTTCTGGTCGCCTGTTTCCATGTCTATAGGTTTTGCGATCTCCGTGACTTAAATACATGAGCATGGCCTTGGATAGGGGTCTTGGACTTCTGTAGCCATGCTCATGCTCGGTTGGATGAAACTCCTTGAATGGGTAGAGCCTTGCATTGGGCTCCAYARAAGGCAGTTTCGCTGCCAGAAGGTCTCCAAATGCTAGACCAAGGAAGCGTTGTAGGATCAAATTAGGCTGGTTCATATCTTCCTTGGCCTTCTTTTGGGCCTTAACCTTCATCTTCTCCCCTCTTTGGCTGGCGCACTTCTTTTTAATCAGGCCGACCAGGTCCTCAAAAATTAACTGTGCGAAGTCCAATGGTAGATTGAAGTATATTCCATACATGATGGACATAATGGCATGGGATGTTTGGTCATGACTGCCTACCTTTCCTGTTAGGCAGCAGTTTATGATGGAAAATAATGTGTTCCAAACAGGGGGTAGACCCTTACGCTTAAACTGGGTTCGTTTGACGATAGGAGTAGCGTAAGAGTGGAACTCCAAAAAATGGATTAGTTCTTCATCAGTGGGAGTAGCAGCATAAGCATTTAGGTTTAGTTGTTCAAGGGTAGGCAAATGTAAAGCAGTTCTCAAGGTATCAACATTTAATTCTAGAGGAACCAGTGATTTGTTCACTGGGTGAGAGGCGTAACCAACAATGGTTAGCCCAGTATTGTCAAGGGTAGTTAGATAGGCACTAAGCAGAAATT
>NW_020200909.1:0-7274 GCF_001531365.2 Cynara cardunculus var. scolymus
CCTTCAATATGGCACTTACTGTTCTCTATTTTGAATAGATGCCTAGCGTCAAAGACAGCGGGCATAGATACATGCAGTAGCTCATTCCTTAAATTTTTTCATGGTGTCGTCTTTTCAAGAAACTATGACTACGCCTTAGTCATATGGAATGAGTTGGTAGAGCTAGTCAATGCGAAGAGATTCCCGTCAAAAGCTCATAAATTTGTGTCGTTTCAGAGATTTCTACAATTGTTCATTTGGGCCATGATGAATGCAAATGAAGATATTCCAGCCAGGCCAAACGCTGAAAAAGGGCCTACATTTGTCATGACCAGAATAAGGCAGCATACTGAAGTTGAAGATCTGGATTCAATAATGCCAGTACCACAAGAACTGATTGCCCTAGCTGATCAGACCGCTCAGTGCGTAATAGACTATAGGAGAGTGATAGATCCAATAGTTCAACCAGAATCGGTTGAACTTGCCCATGGATCACCCCATGCCTCAGCTGTGAGAGAGCGGTTAGTATTAGAAGAGAGTGTTCAGGAACAGGGGTTACCTGAACAGGGAACTGAGCTGAGAGAAAAAGAATCTGAGAGGGGTGAACTGGCGGGAGGAGCGTCTGATCAGCAAAGCACTCCAACTGTCAGTACTTCCTCAACTTCAAGTTCGGAAGCTACTGAATCTGATTATGGGGCAGATTCTAGTAATGGTCAAGATGATGATCAGGATGATGATAATGATGAAGCTGAAGATCGTGATCAATCCATTCCAGCTCAAAATATTGCAGTTGGCACCATTGTTGATGACTTTGACGATATTTTTCCTGAGTATTCTGCTCAGCAACCTTGTCCAAGCTTGCAGTCTTTGTCTTTCAACGTTGAGGAATGTGATGATTACGATCGCATACTTCAAGACATACCGGATGATGGAGAAAATGAGGGAGTTAATGTTGAAAATGAAGAGAGGGTGAGAGAAAGGGAAGGAAAAGAACATGGAGAGGATGAGAGTGGAGCAGAAAAAGAAGATCAAGCTCCTATCCAAACTGATACACTTAGCCGGGCAACCACATCTGCTACTGACATTCATYCGYTRAATGTTAGTATTGAACAAGACATAGCTAGCCCAGCTATGCATTTGCACACCCCTCCTATCCACTCAATTGGTTCTCAACAACCGATTGTTTCATTTTCACAAGGGGATATAGCTCACATGCTAATTACTTCTCATTTGGAGAATGTAGTTATCGAAACAAGTAGGCCACTGCCCCAACTTATGACTTCGATTCTGTGCACCTCGAGTCTAGAGTCGATACACATAGGTACACATGAGTCAGGAGCATCTGTTGCTTAAAGTGCAGTTCTTAGTGAACTAGCTGGAACGACCAGAGTGGTGTCTTTTGAGATTTCACAAGGACAGGTTGGAAGTCCTACCAATGCTAACATTATGCCAACATTATGCCAACATTGAACGTAGGCACAACAGTTTTTTCAACTGTTGTTACAACTGGTATTCTAAGTGAACCAGGAGTTACTTTACCCGACTTCGTGTTAAGGGAATACCTGGACGGTGCCCTAAAGGCTATTCAAGACAATATGTATGCTCAAATGGCTAGTCTCAAAAGAATTTTGAAGGGGAAGGAGGTTGTAGAAGAAGAGCCACCATCTGTGCCATCACCACCGCATGTTCCTGAACCGTCTATACCTGATCATTCGGTGGATGAGCTGAAATCGTTGTTGTATGCCAAATTAATGGCATCTCAGAATCCAGATGCCGAGGATGCAGACTTGGTCGGTCTCTTACGTCAACAATTAGACGTGAACCCCTTTGTTAGAGCCTCAGAGTTTTTGGCTTTTCAAGATGTGGTTACTTCTAGTTTTTCCAAAGTTAGCAAGTTGATCACATCTAACACCCAAGATCTTAAAAGTTCAATAGATGCCCTAGCTGAACGGGTGTCTACCTTAGAAGAAACCTGTAGGTCTCAGGCCATATCTCTCAAAAGAAGGCATGACGATCAAGACGATCCAGATAGTCATGAGGGGAAGAGAAAGAGACAGAGATTGGCCGAGACTTCTGAACAAGGTGCAAGGGTTGGAGAGGAGCCATCAACTCAAGACGTTACTTCTGAAGCTTCTGACCCGAAATCAGTTCGGGAAAGAACAATTGAGGTTATTGAAGTTGTAGATGAAGGTTTGGAGACAAGTCCTACGATCGAGCCAATGGTTGAAAAGCCGGCGGACTCCACTGTAGGAACAAGGATGCTATTGGACTTGTCTGCCAACGTTGGATTCAACGAAGTGTTCTCTAAAACTCTGGGTGGAGAGCAAGACTTTGGAGAAGACATTGACAACATCGACGAATCGACTGGGATTTTTTTTTACTTTTGAAGCCGATATAGATGATGAAGATCCAGTCTTTCCTRTTCAAGAAGAACGTCAGTCTGCTCCAGAATCTTCCACTGCAGTCTTACCTGATGTGCCAGACATTCCAGCTCAAAGAGAACATGTTGATCCAACTGAAATTTTCACCAAAGACTATGTGCCATTTCATGTTAGAGCAAATTTTCCTGGATATGATCGAGCAAGGATCCGAGAGCCATATCTGGAAGATATCTACTTTGGAATCTTCATCCGRCATAGAAAAGTGCTAAGTGGCGACAAAGTTCTGGGTATTCATAAGCAGACAAAAGAATATCGTACTGAATACCGACATCTTYTGAAAGYCAARTGCMAACCAATCAGTGAAGTTCGTACAAAGCATCGGATTGTGACGATCAAACAAATAGRTGCTCAGAAGTTGTTGAGAATCTGGTATCYTGTTTTCACTRTARCAAGGCAGGATGRTCARATTTGGAGATTCAGCGAAKCAGACTTCTYGAACTTATACTTGGATGACCTTGAATATATGTATTTTGAACTCAAAAACATGACTATCAGAAAGGAAGGAGAATTGGTTGCTCTTGAAGCAATCAAGAGATTTATACGTTGTCATGTTAAACTGGCAATGGTCATTGATGTACAGATGGGCCTTGAAGACAATCAGCAAATCATCAATCTTAAAAGACCAAATCAAGACCTAGAAGACATTGAAGGCTATCCAGTGTATATGGTTCTTGAAAGCCCAGAGTTCGGGGTCGTCTATTTTGCTCAACTACAAGTAAAGAAGTTCATGAGGTTTAGCGAGCTGAATAAATATTCTAACGGTACGATCAAATTAGTGAGAAGGGCACTTGACTTAAAGAGGGTGATGAACGATAAAGCTGCTGAATCWGAACGGATGAGTTCCAAGGAAATATACTTGCTTGTCAACGCAATAAACTTGCTCGAGGAAAAGATCCAATATAGGAATGCTCTGAGAAGGCTGGAGAAAATTCTTAGACTGCGCAAGACGAAATTCACAAGAGTCCAAACTTGAATCCAAAGGGGGAGAATGTTGGGTTCAAGTTAGAGCGTTAAAGTTGTATTCAAGTTTCTCCTTAGAATAGCTTCATTATGTAATAGTGTAGTTTTACTATTTCCTAGTATAAATAGTATTTTCCTTTGTAATTGTAATTACGAAGTCATTAGCTGAATTGTAATCAAGATTAGAGCTGTAAATTTCTCTCTCTCAATCAAATCAATTTTTGATAATATTCTCTCTACTTTTATGTTCATCTTGATTCTTGAAGATTATATCATGTTTGTATGATTTCTGGACTTCACAAGGCTTTCTTCTATGGAAGAGTTCATAAGATGTCTCCTTGAATCTCTTAATGATCAGTGATCGGTTCTGAGTAAAACAAGCAGTGCTGACAGCTTCAACCTATAATTGAGTAAGGAGGCGAGATTTGTTGAGCATTGATTGAGCGGCTTCAATGATCGTTCGATTTCTCCTTTTAGCAACCCCATTTTGTTGTGAATTTTTCACAGCTGAGAAGGTGTGTGAGATTCCCTTGTTCACAAAAAAGTCATCAATATCACTCCTGAGATACTGTACTCGGTTGTTGTTCAGTACTTTTATGCGTTTGACGAACGAGATGATTTTTTCAAGTGCATCACTCTTAGATTTGAGAAATAAGACCCAAGTGTACCTGGAATACTCGTCAACAATAACGAGCTTATATTTCTTTCCAGCTATAGATTGCATGTTGACTAGAACAAATAAATCCTTGTGCAATAGTTGAAGAGGAAGGCCAGTGACAAGATCCTTTTGAGACAGCTCATTCAGCGTCTTGAAGTTGAGATGAGAAAGTTGTTTGTGCCATAGCCAGTTGATATCTGAAGAGGCTTTAGAGAGAAAACAACTATTCTGAGGTGGTTGCACCGTTGGTTAATATACCAAATCCCTTGGTATATCCTTTTTCGTTTCCTCCAAAAGTCATGGAAGGGCCTCTTTCATCTTTGTAATCAGCGAGTAGGGATTTGTCTCTAGTCATATGTCTTGAACATTCACTATCAAGATACCAGATGCTTTTGACTTCCTGCAAAAGAAAACATATTAAGATTGTTTTGGTACCCATTTCTCAATGGTCCAGCAGAGTTAGAGGCAACATCCATTGAACGCTGAAGACTTAGGGTCAGCAGGTGTCTTCACCGAGCCTGAAGAAGAGGCTTCAGTGGACTTCTTCACCTTAGTCGTTTTCACGACTTTGGTGGCTGATTTCGTCTTGGCTGATTTTTTAGCCTTAGCTACTTTTTTACCTTAGCTGGCGGACAGATTTGGTAGCTGAAGGACACTTACTGGAAATATGTGAAGTTTCACCAGTGATGACACTTCCTAAAGTTGAAAGAAGCTTTAGGTCCAGAAGGGTCATCGGGCACAAAAGAGGGATGAGCTCCGAGGATTCCTTTCTCACTTGTTCGAGGAGGAATAGCTAAGGGTTTGGATACCTTGGGTGAAAGATCCACTTTTAGCTTTGGCTTATATCTCTGAGAGGGATCAGAGACCTTAGTCCTTGAGGAAGAAGGTTTACAAGCTGAAGAAATAGATCTAGGTTTATTTAACTTGTTGGCCTTCTTGGGAAGAGCCGAAGAGGAACGCTGACAATGGCTTTACCTTTGTCTTTGCATCTTGAATTCAAGGGAGTTCCTTCAAGAAGAGTCTTAGTGTAATAGTACTGAGAGGAAGAGGTGTCAGGAATGGAAGAGACGGAAGTACCAAACTTCAGCATGGACTTGTCAGTGACACTTTCTTCCTGATCATAAGAAAATCCTAGACCACTCATTATCTTGGCAGGGATCTGAGAGTTGATGATCTTAAAGGCCTTGATAGAGGCTTTACACCACCCTTTAATGGTAGCCTTCTCATCTTTGAGTTCCGCAATAGCTTGTTTACGCTCAACGATAGCCTGCTCACATTCAATGCTTATGGTTTGGTTTACAATGACCTAATCCTTAAAATTTTCCTCAATCTTGGTCAGCTCTTTGATCTTTGAATGACATTTCTCTAATTGTTTTTGAAAATCAATATTAAGCTTTTCAGCTTTGGACTTGCTATTCCACCGTTAGTGTAATTTTTGGCTGATATAGGGATCAAATGGTATAGTTACCTTGATTATTGGGAAATTTCCATAGGATTAGAAATAGGCGTACTCGGACCTGCATTCCATCGTCAGCAAGCGGTGGCCGACAAGGCCCTTTTTGTTTATGTTATCCCATAAGACTTTTTTAAGTTTCAAGGGGGTGTCAACAGCGCCTATTTTCAAGCTTATAAAAGGACTTTCTTATCTTTTTTTTATTAGGTTGCAACTAGAAGCCGAGCCAAGCTTCCTTCAGAACAAAGGCGATTCTGTTTGGGGAATCTCATTGTTATTACTCTTTATACCTACTATTCCTCCATCACCTCGGGCATTGGGGTACTCAACACATAAACAACTTTCAGAGCCGTAAGCAGAAAATGCATCTTCTTCGCCAACACCTAAAATTGACTCATTCAAATTTCTCCAGCTTTCCGAGCCTCGAGGTAATCTCTTTCATAGAATCGGCCATGATCGACATTTGAAACATCAATTTGAATGTTAGAATAAACCAACAATATTAAGGCAATAGGGTAAACGACCAAGAATCAGATCACTTGAGAATCGTGTAAGAGATCACTTTCCGAATTAATATTTCAACCATATGCCTGGGTTACAGAAATTCAATATGGGATAAGACTCAAGAGAGCACTTTTGTTTCTAGGCACAAAAAAGAGCAAACTAGCTGGAAAGTATATAGGATTGTTCAAAACCCCGTGTCCCTAAACATAAGCATAAAAGATATTTATACTCATAAAAGAACCGAAATGATAATCATGAGTAGTGGACAGTTATAAAACTACACATTAAAAGTAGTAGACAATTACAAAAACTGCTCATTAATAGTAGTGGACAGTTACA
This sequence comes from Cynara cardunculus var. scolymus, assembly GCF_001531365.2. Classification (NCBI taxonomy): domain Eukaryota; kingdom Viridiplantae; phylum Streptophyta; class Magnoliopsida; order Asterales; family Asteraceae; genus Cynara; species Cynara cardunculus. Next base: position 6,335 of record NW_020200909.1, read on the forward strand.
AACTGCTCTAACCGTTCCATACATGAAGCCAGAGCCAAGACCAGCCAGAGCCCACCTGATCTCACCAACCAAAGCTTATGATCTTAACAACCAGAAGCAAGGCCAACTAGAGGTCTAACCAACTTAACAACTAGAGGCAAGGAACCAGAGCTCTGGTCTTCACAACTAGAAGTAAGGCAAATCAGAACCCGTCTGGTCAACCAGAGTAAGGCTCTGGTCCTTTTGAACACGTTTTCCACTACATTGCAAGGGGAGCAGCCCCTTAACTCCCATTGGGGTCATACTCGTCTTATAACAAGTGTGCACTCCGCACCTCCTCACTTGTATTAGAACACAATATAATACCCCTTAAAACTCGATGTTACTTCCAATTACACTTAAACGGCCTGGTGGCACTAAAATCACCAACACAATACACATTCATATAATCTTGACTACAGAATCCTTTACTAGCAAACTTTTTAAAATAATGTTATGGAATCATTATCATAACAAACAAGAAGCATAAACCATAACACAAAGAACTAAGATTGGTTTGGCATGTGGATGACACAACGCAAGCAATTTCCTGCAACCATTAAATCAAATGCTTTATTTATGTCTGTGAATGGCAGATTGTGGGTGATCAGCTCGTCGATCTTGATCTCCTGTGTGCATACACATACATACATTAACAAATTCTAATTAACCATCCATAGGGTTGGGTTCATGTGAGACCCGTGAAATTACTTTTTTACACTTGAAACTTCATAGCAATGTGAAATTTAAAAAAGTTGAACCTTCACAGCAAAAACACTGTGAAGGTTACCTTCACAGGGTTTTGCTGTGAAATTTCAAGTGTAAAAAATGGTCTCACGGGTGTCACGAAAACCAGCTGGTCTCACGTGATCCCAAGTCTCTCTCTCTCTCTCTCTCTCTCTCTCTCTCTCTCTCTCTCTCT
>NW_020200909.1:7999-35431 GCF_001531365.2 Cynara cardunculus var. scolymus
ATATATATATATATATATATATATATATATATATATATATATCTTCTTACCTCTTTTAAATACTTATCAATTAAACTCGGAACATCTGATTTCGGCTTCCATCCTCCAAAAAGAGACCCTTTTAGTGTTCTTCCAGTAAGAAATAATCCGTAGTGACTTGTTATATCTGGTTTTGTCTTGGGAACCCCAAGGGTAACCGTCATACCCCACCCCTGCAATTAAAGTAAAACAGTAATCATAACTAGTACTGATTATAAATAAATAAATGAATGAATTTACATAATTAACAAAGGAATTACATCACAACAAGAATGCAAAGCAGTATTTATCATCTCAGTATCTCCAATACATTCGAAACAATAGTCTGCACCACCATCAGTCAGTCGCTTGATAACCTGAATAATACAACCATTAACATCATAATAATATGAACAAACAAATACTTTTTACGATTGACAAAGAAAGAGGGTACCTGTTGAACCGTCTCATCAATGTCATTTGGGTTGATGAAATCTGTTACTCCAAAAGCTTTTGCTGCATAAGTAACGAAAAACATCAAGATACGCTGGTAATTGCCGATATCAACGATGTCAGCAAAGCAATGATGAAAGAAATACTATTTTTTGTTAGGAAAGGTCTTGAATGTAAATTAATTGTGTGCTATGCTACCTTTATCATTCTTTTCTGGATTAGTGTCCACGCCAATTATCCTAGATGCTCCCCTTATTTTGGCACCTTGTGCAACCTTATTGACAAAAGAAAATACATATATAAAGATTGATAAGTAAAAATGAATTGAAAAAATAGACTTTATGGTACCATGTTGACACACTTACAGATAACCCTACAGTTCCCAGACCAAAAATGGCAACTGTTGATCCCTTGGAAACATCAGCAACATTCCAAGCTGCACCCAAACCTATCAACGGATTCCAACTCATGAGGCATATCCACCCGTAAACACATAAACGAAATACTGATAGAGAAGACCTGGAAACATGACTAATCTTTCAGATGAGAACTTAACATTATAAAAGAAGCTGTTCGTTACGAATGTCCATTTCAACAGTGACTTGAATTCTTGAAAAACTTTATTATACAAAACAAAAATGTTCTGAAGAAACCTCAATTAAGTTATGTTATAGAAAAAGAAGATTCTTGCGTTTTTACCCTCCTGCTGAGAAAGCCCCGTAGGCTGAGGAGCAAAAGGAGGAATCCGCCCGAGGAGGGGCTCGCGTCTGATTAGCTAGTTGGTGAGGTAATAGCTTACCAAGGCAGCCGATAAGTCATCGAAGGCTTTGTGTGCCATTAATTTAGACTTTTAGCCACTTCCAAGTGACCTTCCTAATTATTACCACTTTCGGTGAATTACTCATATACATCTCATGTTGAGGAACTATAAGTCATCTGTTCTTTTGCAGTGTGCTTGTATGTGTGTGTGTGTGTATATATATCACAAACTGGTATAACTTAATACTGAATCAGAAACAATTCAACTTACAATCATTCTTGCCACAAGTTTCTCGTTCAAAAATGTCCATAGGCCTTTTGCAAAATCAAGTAACTTTCATACTTGTTCATGCATCTTTGGGTCATTTGCATTTCCAAAACATTGGAAGCATAAGTCACTGTTTGTTCAAGGCATTACTCAAAACTGGTTAAGAGAACCGGTGCCGACTTTCGGTTATGACTACACCATGAAAAACTGTATTGTATTTGAGAAGCAACGCATAATTGAGACAACTTTAACACATCCAATTATAATCAAACACAAAGAAATCTTTCACCCAATTGAAAGAGAAGTAACAACTTGGAATAAACAAGGAGATTTATTCCAAGGTGCAAGAATATAAGCCTGAACTAGTCTTATCATAAGAGGAGATCAAAGTGCAGTTTACTTTTTAGCAAACTCCATTGTTTAAGCAGGCACGAAGTGGATGCAATGGTAAAAAAGAAACACCAAATTCTTCTCCCAAAGAGAGGATGTTAAAAAAAATATATCATCAATGATTCAATTTGACAAAAATGTATTGATTGCTTTTTGTGTTTAAATAAATTACATGATGAGCATGTTTAACCTCTTTATCATTCCTATGATACCATCTCCATGTAGGAAATGCAATTAAAATTTATGGCCAATATAATTTTTTGCATGATGGACTGAGATGACTTCAACATAGTACATTTCAATTTAAGTAATACCTTAACGTTCTCAAGTTCATACAAATTATTTTCTAAATACTGTGAACCAAAAGAAATGAAGCCATGAACAGGGAAAGGAACACAAAAAAAATTAGCATATGAACTTCACTGATAAAGTTATAAATTAAAGATGGGGACATTCGTAAAACTTTGGCTACATAACAATTGTCTACCGATAAACATTTGGAATCAAGTCAGATTTTATTTCACTTATTTCCACCTCTGATTAAAATCGAATGCTTATAACCAACAAGAACACAACTACTGCTACTACGTCGCCAATATTTGAGAGATTGGCCCTCTCCCAGTTTGTTGAATAGGATGCAAGATTTACAAGATATACACACTAATCTGTACTTTTATTGAATATCTTTTTAACATCAGAATACATAATGGTTTAAGATACATAAGGTAATATATATATATAAAGTAGTAAACGTTGTGATGAACCATCACAATCCTTGAGAGAGTAACTGCCACTGCTTTATAATAACCAACTGATTTGTAACTGTCGTAGAGATCAACCAATAGGTCTAGCTTACATATTTAACACAGTTAACAGAATCTTCTAGAATGCTTCTCCTCTCCACGTTACCTCCTATTTACACTCCTAAAAGCATCGACTTAACCCCTACTACCGACCCCAGCAGACTTCCCCCCCCCCTTCTCCCCGAAAAGACCATTCTGCCTCCCTACTTCTTTCTTTCAGAATAGGTAAACTGTATTTCAGGCTTATCAATGCCCACCTGCCGTACATTCACCGTGTCCTGAAGGCAAGCCTTTCCAACAGATAAGAACCTCCAACTCCCTTGCTTGGTTGTTACGACATTGCAATACTTCTTCCGGCTCTACCACCAACTCCAAATCTTCATTCAATTGTGGTAGAATATTCTCTGAAGTATGATTTTGGCCAATAGCATGCATTAACTACGAAACATGGAACACTGGATGGATTTCAGTAGTTTCTAGCAACCGTATTTTATAAGCTGATGAACACCAGACTAATTTGAGGGATATAGAATTGTATTAGACATCAACTGAATGTTTACAATAGGGTTTCTGCTTTTGAGAGGCCAAATTCTCTGCCAAGGCTCTTGCCCAAAACAGACTTGACAAACTGATCGATGCCCTCTCACACTCACCACTTCTTATTAATATACTCCTACTACTGCATCACATACTTGTAATATTGTTTTGCCTACTTGTACATTCTGATAAGCCACCGATTTCAAAAGTATATTCTAGAAAATGAGTCATTTGTAGATAAGGAAAGTCCAGGTGTAATTTCAGTATTTTATAATTTTGGTAATTTTAGCTGTCCAAATTTGCTAGGAACATTATATTAGGATGGGATAGCATCGTATTAGGGCATTGGTATTCCTTTTGGGATCTTTTTGATTTGGAAAGATCTGGCTCTCGGACACCAGGATTATCTTCCATATTGTAATCGCTCCTCAATCGAGCAATTGAAACAACCGACTCGTTCATACCAATTGGTATCAAAGCCTTCGATCCTGATCGACCATGGCATCAAAGCCTCAAGGAGAGCGCATAGAAGTTCTGGAAGAGGCCGTTCAAGCAATAAGAGTAGATGTGAAAGCGCTTTGCGATCACGAGGCAGGGAACAACAAGCGAATTGACGATCTAGACAAGAGAATTCAAGCAATAATGGGCAAACCGGATTCGTTATTCCAAGTGAGATCCGACAATTCCACTCAAACCGGAGGGTCATTTCAAGGTTCTGGTTGGGGAGGAGCTCTAGAATCGCAACCCAAAGGGGGTGTTAATTCCCCGTTCTTCGTCCACTCAGATATAGGAGGAACCGGTAAATCTCCACATCCAGGATCCTCTCCGGTCGATTGGAGATTGCATAGAGTGGAATTACCTATGTTTAACGGAATCGATCCTGATGGATGGATATTTCGGCTGAATGTTACTTCGTGTTAGACCCCTACATGTAAAAGTACTGTAAAATGTTCAAGTGCTGAAGACTAGAGACCTAATGAAAACAATCCAAAGATAGACAATGAAGAACCAAATATGCCTAACCTGATGATTACCTACTGATGAAGAGTCCCTTTGGTCTATAAACAGAGCCTCTCTAGAACCCCTTCTCGTCTTCAGCTGCTGATGAAATGCTCAAGTCATCAGCTTTTGTTCAGTCAGCTTATGTCTAACAAACTGACTCATGGAGGCTCTTGATTGGACATGCCACCTAGAGACAGTTATTCAACTTTACACATGGCAGGTTATGATTCATCAATGCCTTGACTCTGCTCTCTAGGAGGATATAAACAGTTGTTGAACTGCATTCTGTTAGATATCCTTTCACGGAAGCTTTGATTACTAATGTGTGTAATTCCATTTTAATTTGCATTTGTAATCAAAGTTTCTCTCAATATGAAGATGGTGATGGCTTCCAACTGTTCTTGAATATTCATAGTTGTTCATGTGTTCTTCATAACCCAAGGAATAGATCATCTTCCTCGGTACTAATTTTTTTAATCAATTCACAGATTGAGAGATCTGGGATCTCACAATTGGTATCAGAGCAGATTGATTGTTATCGATCAAACGATCAAATCTGAATTTGTGATTCATTTCTCTCATCTATTTGGGTTTTTTCTTCAAGGTCAAGTTGTTCTTATCCATCCCCTGTTTTTCACAGTTTTCTCAATAGAGATAAAATCTTGTGATTAATTGGTGTTTTCCTTTTTTTTGATCTAGAAGAATTTGATATTGTAACCTGGTAAGAATGTCTAATTGGAATTCTGTGTATAGTGTTGGCTCTCTCATTAAACCTCCAACTCTTCAACATGAAGAGTACCCTCAATGGAAGATCCAGCTGATAAATTTCTTCTAGGGAATGGACATGAATCTGTACAGGTCTGTTATGTTATCAATGGTCCCCACATTCCTCAAACCTTGATTCCTAGAGTTCCTGCAACTCCCACTACAATGAAATTATAGCATATTTCGTCCCGAAGGATGAAAAATCGTGGAACGATAAAGATAAGGAGAAAGTGGAACTTGACAGAAAAGCAAAGAGACTTTACATCATGCCTATTCCAAACAAGATATTCGAATCTCTTGACTCGTGCAAAACGCAAACGAGATCTGGGATGAACTTGCAAGCCAACTAGGAGTCAAAACCAGAAAAAACACATGAGGGCTCAATGCTTAAACGAGTATACCAACTTCAAAGCTCATCCTGATGAACCAATCCAAAAGACTTATGATAGGTTTAACACCTTGATTAATCAATGCTGCAGAAACGACATCTCAAGGACTAAAGAAGAAAACAATGTGTTATTCCTTAAGAGCATTGGTGGTGAATGGACACAATTGTCCATGTCTCTACAAGCCAATCAGGATCGGTAAAGTTGGTCTTTGCATGATATCTATGGAACTCTGGCTGCCGAAGCAAGATGTTATGAAGAAGGTGTCTCTTGGTGGTCCTCTGGCCTGGTTTCTAAAGAGAAGGAAATAGCCAGAAGTTCGTCAAAAGATCACCATAAGAAAAAGGGAAAGAAGGCTCTGATCATGAACGGTGAGTCTGAAGATGAAAGCTCAGACACAGATGATGATCTGAAAGCCTTTGCTAAATCCCTGGCTCTCATTACCAAGCAGTTCTAGAGGAAGTTTGTTAAGAGACTCTATGAGAAAGACCACAAAAAGGAGTACAGAAGTGAGAGATTTCAAAAGCCCACCTATGAACAAAAGCCAGTGAAATTCTATCCAAGGGAAGATAGGAGAGATGGAAGGAGAGATGGAAGGAGAGAAGAGAAGAGAGAAGAGGGAAGATAAAGATGGAAGAAAAGGTCAAGAGACCTCAGGATGCTACAGACGTGGAAAGATAGATAGCCAACTTTGCAGCTGGTTGCAGAGGAAAAATGGTCAAAGATGCACGCTATTACAAGAACAAATATAAATATCATGCCTGAGAGAGGAGCTTCATGGCAGAGAAAAAAATTGGATTTCTGACTCCTCCTCTAAAGAAGAAGCTAATAAAGCTCTAGTCTGTCTGATGGCCAAGTCCTCTGATGCAGAGAGGTCTATATCTGAAGAACCCATCTGTGATTCTGATGACTAGGGATGCTCTTCTTTCCATCCCTATGACGAATATTCTAACGCTGCTCAATCAGAGCTAGAGTTGAATGTTCAACAGGCTTTCTGATGATTTTCAAAAACTAAAGAAAAAACTTTAATTTGAAAGATCTAAAAGAGTAAATAAAAGCTGAGAGGGAAGCAAGTTTCTTCAAAAGGTTTGAGGAATCTGGGGACCATTGATAACAGACCTATAAAGATTCAGATCCATTCCCTCGAAGAAATTTATCATCCAGATCTTCCATTGAGGGTACTTTTCTCGTTGAAGAGTTAGAGCTTTAGTGAATGCAGTTCAACAGCTATTTATAACCTCCTAGAGAGCAAAGTCAAAGCACTGATGAATCACAACCTGCCATGTGTAAAGTTGAATAACCGTCTCTATCTCTAGGTGGCATGTCCAATCAAGAGCCTCCATGTGTCAGTTTGTTAGGCATGAGCTGACTGGACAAAAGCTGATGACTTAAGCATTCCATCAGCAGCTGAAGACTAGAAGGGGTTCCAGAGAGGGCTCTGTTCATAGACCAGAGAGACTCTTCATCAATAGGTAATCATCAGGTTAGACATCTCTGGTTCTTTATTGCCTATCTGATGGGGACAAAAGAAGGAAAAACGAGAAGCATGAATTATATTTTGACAAGGATGGTCTCAAACAATCAATCATCATCAGAAAATACTTTTGAGTACATGGTTGGGCCAATGACAAGAGCTAAGAGTAAAAGAATGAAGGAGGCCCTCAATAAATTTGTAAAAGAAAAGCCCAAGCCCAAGAACAGTCCAAGTTACAAGAAGTCAGGCCAAGATCATGACTACTTTGTTGGTCAAAGATGGAGCCCATGATAAATAATTCTAGAAGGTTTGAAACAATTAAATATCTAGTCTTGAATTTAGTGCTATTTTGAATGCTACATTAAACATGGATAGTTTGAAAGTCTAAGATAGTTAATAAAGCCTTTTTGTTTACCATCCTCTTCATCTATAAATAGGAGGATTGGATCTTATTGTAAGATCATCTTTTCTTGAAATACATTGAGAGGTTTATCCTTTTGCATATTTGTTCTCTTATGAACTTGTTTGGATTCTACAAAGTGAGGCTTTGTAATTTCCTTTAGACTTATCATTCAAGGTTCATTTTCCCTTAAGCGTGGCGTCTTTAGCTTTCGTTTTTACTTATTGTTGTTTAAGGGTCTTAATTCTCATAACTAAGGTTCTTAATCCATAGTCATTTGAGGGTGGAGTTTTAGTTAAGGTTCTCTCTCACAAGTTGAGTTTGGGTCTTAACTCCATTGAAAGATTCTTCAAACAACTTCTATCACTCGGATCACTCATAAGTGTTTCATCCTAATTTGGAAAATCAAGTTGTTGGTAATCCTTTACATGTTGGGTCGTATCAGTTTGGTATCAGATCCCAAGGTAATTTTTGGGTTTCTTTTCTCTGTTTTGGGCTAGAAACTTCGAAATTGCAAAAACAACAAAAAAAAAGCAAAAAAGAAAGGCAAAAAGAAAAAGAAACAAAAGCAAAAGAAGGTAAAAGAGAAAAAAAGACCAATGGAAATTTTATGTGGTCCATCTTAACCTCGAAGTTGGGATCGTGAAATTTTCTTTAAGACCCACGTTTAATCTATTTGCGACTATAGTTTGTAAATTTCCCTCTCTTGCGTGTTCATTTCTTTCTCATGGTTTATCCCTAGTCATTTCATCATTTGTCTAAAGTTATTACACTTTGTCTAATTTTGTGGTTTCTTTGAATAGGTTCACTTTAGAACAATATAAGGTGAAGGATTGAGTGGTAAAATGCAAGTGCGTGACATCTTTGTTCAAAAGAGAAACACTCGGGGTGAGTATAGATTGGTTAGGTTTGTGAACATATTTTGGGGGGGGGGGGGGGGGGGGGGTTAAGGGACGTGAGGCCATTAGATTTTTTGCTTGTTTTCGTAACTGTCATTAAAGGAATCATGGAAGGTAAACTATCAATGGAGCAAAAGGCGTACTAAGAACAGATTGCAAAATTTACCGAGACAATGAGCATGGTTTTGACAAGATTAAGTGACTTAGAGATGAGAAGTAACCATCATCGAGACAATGATGAAGAAGTGCACCAAGAAGATGAAAGTGAACATGAATCTGAAGCATCTCATGGAACTAGAAGAGTTGATGGCAATCTTGGAAGCATCAAAATGAAAATCCCGGAGTTCAAAGGGAAAAGTGATCTAGAGGCTTATTTAGAGTGGGAAACGAAAGTTGAAAGGATCTTTGAAGTGCACTACTACTCAGAAGTGAAGAAGGTAAAACTTGTTGCCCTTGAGTTTTCTGGATATGCACTAACTTGGTGGGATCAATTGCAAGCTATAAGAAGGCAAGACGGTGAACAACCAATTACCAGATGGAGACAAATGAAAACAATTATGAAAAAGAGGTTTGTTCCTTCCCACTATTATCGTGAATTGTTTAAAAGACTCCAAGGTTAATCTAGGGTTCCAAAAGTGTTGAAGACTAATACAGAAAGATGGAAATGGCAATGGTAAGGGCAAATGTGGTGGAGGATGAGGAAGCAACTATGACGCGGTTTCTTGGTGGCTTGAATAAACCAATTGCTGATGTTGTGGAACTACAACATTACGTGGATATGGAGGAGATGCTTCATAAAGCTGAAATGATTGAGAAGCAATTGAAAAAGAAAAATTTGGAGCCACGACGTTCCAACAATCCCAACTCTTCATGGAAAGGAGGATCAAGCACCTCATGGAAGATAGATGACTGGTAGAAGTACCACAATACAACTTCTTCGAAGGTATCTAATAATGCTTCAAGCCTAATAGTTTGGCTTCTAATTGATCTACTCCTGCTAGGAAAGTTACTTGTTTTAAGTGTTTGGGAAAAGGCCATATTGCTTCACAATGTCCCAACTCACGTGCGATGACAATTCAAGATGATGGTTCTTACACTAGTTCTAGTGATAAAGAAGAGGATGACTACAATGATGCACCCCAATCTGAAGAAGGCTATGAAGAGGATTTTGAGGCTGAAGATGGCAATGTTTCATGAATGTACGTGCTTTAAGTGCACAAGTTAAGATTGAAGAGGAGCAAATACAAAGACACAACATTTTTCGTACAAAGGGTCGTGTTAAAGATAAGGTATGTTTAATCATTATTGATGGTGGGAGTTACACTAATGTTGCTAGTACTTACCTTGTTGAGAATTTGCATCTTCCAACATTGAAGCATCCTTCACCATATAAACTTTTGTGGTTGAGTACTTGTGGAGAGATAAAGGTGACGAAATAGGTGTGTTACATCTTCGATTGGAAAGTATATGGATGAAGTGCTATGTGATGTGGTTCCTATGGATGCAAGTCATATGCTTTTGGGGAGGATATAGGAGTTTGATAGACGGGCTACTCATGATGGGTTCACAAATAAATATTCATTTGTAATGGATCGGAAAACTATTACTCTTGTTCTCCTTTCCCCACAACAGGTGTATGAATGTAATATGCAGATGAGAGTTGAGAGAGAGAAGGCAAAAATTGAGAGAGCTACACAAGCCAACTAAAAGTAAGCAAGTAGAAAACACAAAAGGAAAAGTTCATATGTGGCAGGAAATAGTGAGTCGAGTGAAAAGCCGAAGTTGGGAGGATAAAAAGGCAATAACTTCTTTGCTACTATGAGAGATTTGGATAGGGCTTTCAATACTCGTAAGAGTGTGATTTTACTTGTTTTCCATGATCATTCTCTTGTTCTACAAGAATTACTTAACCATTTGCCTTTGGAGTTTGTCTCAATGTTATAGGATTTTGAGAATGTTTTCCCTGAAGAACTTCCTAACGGACTTCCACCTATTGGAGGAATTGAGCATCAAGTCGATTTGATACCGGGGGCCATCATTCCAAATAGACCAGCTTATCATGTGATCCCGGAGGAGACAAAGGAGTTGAGAAGGCAAGTGGATGAGCTATTGGCAAGAGGTCAAATTCGAGAATCCTTAAGCCCTTGTGTTGTTCTGGTAATTCTCGTTCCTAAAAAAGATGGTTCTTGGCGTATGTGTGTCGATTGTAGGGCAATCAATAAGATTACTATTAAATATCGACATCCTATTCCAAGACTTGATGGCATGCTTGATGATTTGCATGGAGCTACTTTGTTTTCAAAATTGATCTTAAATTTGGTGATCACCAAATTCGTATTAAAGAGGGTGATGCATGGAAAACTGCCTTTAAAACTAAGTTTGGTTTGTATGGGTGGTTAGTAATGCCATTTGGCTTAACTAATGCACCCAGTACATTCATGAGATTGATGAACCATGTGCTTAGGGAGTATATTGGCAAGTTCGTGGTTGTTTATTTTGATGATATTCCGATTTATAGTAAGGACTTGATTGAACATCGTGAACATGTGCGAGTTGTGTTAAGTACCTTACGAGCTGAGAAACTTTATGCTAATATGAAAAAGTGTACCTTTTGTGTGCACAAAGTTGTATTTCTTGGTTTTGTGGTGAGCGCACCGGGTATTCAAGTGGATGATGAGAAAGTGAAAGCCATCAAGGATTGGCCAACTCCTACAAATCCCTCTGAGGTGAGATCTTTTCATGGCTTGGCTAGTTTTTATAGGAGGTTTGTAAGAGATTTCTCAACAAAGGTTGCCCCTTAAAATGATTTGGTCAAAAATAATGTGAAGTTTGAATGGGGTCCTTCTCAAGATGAGGCATAATGGACTTCAACTTGATTTAGCAACTGCACCCGTACTTGCATGGCCTGATTTTGGAGAGTTTTGAAGTTGAATGTGATGCATCTGGTATAGGTATAGGTGCCATTAGTTAATGGAAGAAAGGCACCCTATTGCATATTTTAGTGAGAAGTTGAAAGGAGCTCATTTGAATTATCCTACTTATGACAAAGAGTTGTATGTTGTTGTGGGTGCTTTAGAAACTTGGCAGCATTATTTGATGCCCAGGAAGTTCATTATTCACACTGATCATGAATCACTAAAGCACATTAAAGCACAAAGTAGGTTGAACAAAAGGCATGCTAGATGGGTTGCGTTCATTGAAACTTTTCCTTACGTCATTAAGTACAAACAAGGAAAGGAGAACATTGTCGCTGATGCGTTGTCTCGTAGACATGCTCTCCTCACGAAACTTGGTACTAAATTGATGGGCTTTTAGTTCATTGAAGATTTGTATGATAGTGACCCTGATTTTTCGAGGGTATTTGGTGCATGTGAACAAGTTGCATTTCATAAGTTTTTCAAACATGAAGGATATTTGTTCAAGGAGTCAAAACTATGTGTGCCAAAGTGTTCATTGCGTGAGTTACTAGTTCGAGAAGCACATAGTGGAGGTTTGATGGGACAGTTTGGTGTTCACAAAACTTTGGACATATTGGTTGAACATTTTTATTGGCCTGGGATGAAACAAGATGTTACTCGTATTTGTGAAAGATGCGTTGAGTGCAAAAAGGCAAAATCCAAATCCAATCCTCATGGGTTATACACGCCACTCCCAATTCCATCCTCACCTTGGGTTGACATCTCGATGGATTTTGTGTTGGGTTTACCAAGAACTCTACGAGGTATGGACTCTATTTTTGTCATCGTAGATCGTTTTTCTAAAATGGGTCATTTTGTTGCATGTAGGAAAATGGACGATGCAAAGAATATCACCAATTTATTCTTTAAAGAAATTGTGCGTCTTCATGGAGTTCCTAGGAGCATTGTGAGTGATAGATATGTGTAGTTTCTAAGCTAATTTTAGAAGACTTTGTGGTGCATTTTAGGCACTAAATTGCTCTTTTCTACGACTAGTCACCCACAAACCGATGGTCAAACAGAAGTGACCAATCATACTATGGGGTCACTTTTAAGGGCTGTTACTGAGAGTAATTTGAGAGGTTGGGAAGAATGTCTTCCCGTAGTAGAATTTGCTTATAATAGGGTTGTTCATTCATCAACCAACTTTTCCCCTGTCGAAGTTGTTTATGGCTTTAACCCTCTTACTCCTTTGGATTTGTCTCCTTTGCCACTAAAAGAACAAGTTAGCTAGGATGGTGAAAAGAAAGCCAATGTAATAAAACGTCTACATGAAAAGGTTTGTGAGAACATTGAGAAGAAGACAAAGCAATACGCTAAACAAGCTAACAAAGGGCGTAAGCATGTCGTTTTTAAACCAGGAGATTGGGTTTGGGTTCACCTAAGAAAGGGAAGGTTCCCTGCATCTAGAAAAACGAAATTACACCCTCGTGGAGATGGCCCTTTTCAAGTCATGGAGTGTATCAATGACAATGCCTACAAGTTAGATCTTCCGGGTGAGTATGGTATAAGTGCTACTCTTAATGATACTGATCTATCCCCTTTTGTTTTTTATGAAGGTGTTGATTCGAGGACGAATCATGCCGAAGAGGGAGGGAATGATGGGGATGAAAGAAGGAAAAGCGAGGAGCATGAATTAAATTTTGACAAGGATGTTTCAAACAATCATCATCATAAAATGCTTTTAAGTACATGGTTGGGCCAATGACAAGAGCTAGGAATAAAAGCATGAAGGAGGCCCTCAAGCAATTTGTCAAAGAAGCCCAAGAAGAGTCCTAGTTACAAGAAGTCAGTCCCAAGATCATGACTACTTTGTTGGTCAAAGATGGAGCCCATGATAAATAATTCTAGAAGGTTTGAAACAATTAAATATGTAGTCTTGATTAGTGCTATTTTGAATGCTACATCAAACATGGATAGTTTGAAAGTATAAGATAGTTAATAAAGCCTTTTTGTTTGCCATCCTCTTCATCTACAAATAGAAGGATTGGTTCTCATTGTAAGATCATCTTTTCTTGAAAATACATTGAGAGGTTTATCCTTTACATATATATTTTTTTTTGATTAACCTGGATATCCAACCCGCTATGCAAGTCGACTAATCCCAGGGCAACCACCTGCTTTGCAGATAGCCCTCGAGTGTGGCATCTTTAGCTTTCCTTCTTCATTTACTTATTGTTGTTTAAGGGTCTTAGTTCTCATAACTAAGGTTCTTAATCCATATTCATTTGAAGGGTGGAGTTTTAGTTAAGGTTCTCTCTCACAAGTTGAGTTTGGGTCTTAACTCCATTGAAAGATTCTTCAAACAACTTCTATCACTCGGATCACTCATAAGTGTTTCATCCHAATTTAGAAAATCAAGTCGTTGGTTATCCTTTACATGTTGGGTCGTATCACTATCACTGGTTTGTCTTTATTGGGTCTCTAGTCTTCAGCACTTGAACATTTTACAATACTTTTACATGTAAGAATTCTGGGGTCTAACAGGGAGTGTAGATATTAGGATATCAATTAGGTCTAGAATAAGGGGTATTGGGATCCATCAGGAAGGAGTTTCCTTATTATGTAATTATTTTTTGAAGGGTCTCCTACTTGTAGTCTGTTTCTTAATTTCCTTTTTCTTAGGTGGTAGCTTGGTTATTAATAGGGTTCCTTGTATTATGTTTTTCATAAGAGCGAAATATATTATTAAGCTTTCACTTACTATAATTCTCTCAAAGCTTTTAGAATGCAATAGGTCTATCATCCTATGTCAATACTGCTCCAACTCCACTTCCCTAGGTGTCTGTTTCAGTCATAAACGGTTTAGAGAAATCTGGTAAAGCCAACACTCGGTGCTTCCATTGAAGCTCGCTTCAACTTCTCAATTTCGGTAGCCTCGACATTTTACTCGAACTTATTTTTCTTCAACAAATCCTTAAAGACCTTGCTATTTTTCTTCAACAAATCCTTAAAGATCATTCCCTTATTCAATGCACGGTAGTCAATACAAAAACGCCAACTACCATCTTTTTTTAACCAGCAAAGTCGGGCTAGAAAATGCACTTTGACTATGTTGAATGATCCCTGCCCAAAGCATCTCGCGTACCATTTTTTCCATCTCATCTTTCTGATACTGTGGATAGCGATAACGCCGAATGTTCACCGGTTCCATTCCCTCCTTCAAGATAATCCCATGTTTTTTGCCTCGTTCAGATGGACATTGGAATACGCCTCTGAATGATTCTACACCTCAATCTCCTCCGGACAAGCCTCGTGTTGACTCCTTTACACACCCCATATCCTTGCTTCACCCGCTTCCAGTGAAATCTTGTACCCCTCTGTTGGTCATACTTCCAGCCCTGTTTTTTCTACCAAGCTTGTCGAAATGAAATTGTGAGAGGCTCTGCTATCAATCAACATCACAACAAGTTGCTCGCCAACCCATCCCTCCAATTTCATCATCTTGGGCATTGGAAAACCTGCCACTGAATTCAAGAAAATCTCTACTCCTTGTTCTTGAAGCACATTGGCAAGTTCGGCGGCTTCGGGATCCCTTCAATCTTCCTCTTCACCTACTCTAAAATCTGCTTCTTGTACTACAACACTCAACTCTTTTTTGACATCACTGGCCGGGAGAATACTTCTTGCCACGCCTTAACACAAACCTAGTTGTTGATGCTATTTTAGCTCCTTGTCCGACAATTTCCGAAATTCCCTGCCCTTAAGCACCGTGCCCCCTTTTCCAACACCTACCGGACTAGTTTTCTCCTCCCACGATACCTCATACAACTTTTCATTCCCATTGTTCCGACCAGCACCTTTGGAACTTCCCATCCAGTTCACTGCTTCATTTATCTATTCCACCATCCCACAACCTCCATTACCTTGTTCAACCTTACTGGCGCCAACAGCCGCACCTCTGCTTTAATATAGTTTTAACCAATATTCGAGAGATTGGCCCTCTCTCAGTTGACAGAAATTTCCAGAATGCTTCTCTCCACGTTCCCTCCTACTTATATTCCCAAAAACACTGACTTAACCCCCAGAACAGACTAGTACCCCCAAAAAGACCATTCTACCCTCCCTATTTTCTTCAAGAATAGGCAAACTGTATCTCATCTATACACCAAATATTAATACATATTTTAGACTGGTCATTTTCTTTTTCTTATTTATCAACAAAAGCAATTGAACTAGAATGAACTTCAGGAAAAGTTCTACAAGTATATTATATATTATAAAAATTTGTAAGCCCAAAGATGCAACAGAAAATGCAATCATGTTGGCACAATTACAACCATGCTAGATGAGAACAAGAAAATTAACTACATCAACTTCATACAGTAGCCACTTGAAAATTCTAAAAGTAGATCATGTGAATATAGTGGGATTGCACCACTAGCCACTGCTAAATATCAAGACTTGTTCCGGTCGATGATTAAGTTATCAAATAGCTAGGACTAAAAAAACAATTGAATAACGAAATTCTTGAAAGGTACTTAGTGGGAAAAGAAAAAAAAAATCTAATAGAACTTGATGTGTGTAGGAAATGAAAAGGAGCATGTTGAAGGCAAGTTAAGAGGAATCATTTAATTTAGAAAAGACATGATTATGTGAGTGGTGAAAGGACATGACTAAGAAGCTAAAAATGTCAATCAGATGAAGAAGACATAGCAATCTGATCATTAACAATGTAAACAAACGGACATAGAAATTTTACCTGCTGCTGTTCCGCAACTAAGGAGGCAAACTTTTTCTAAAGGAGCAACTTTGCTGATTTTTACAGCGCAGCCGGAGTGAACAACTGTATACTCACTAAAACTAGAAACAGCACAATAGTGATAAACGGGCTTCTCATTGACGAAGAAGCGTGTTTTTTGATCACTATGCATTACACCCTTCCTTTCCAAGCCGAGTTGTTGGCAAATGTTGCTTCTACCAGAAATACATTGTCTGCAACTCATGCATTCTCCAATAAACAAAGTGAGGACATGATCACCTTCCACAAATTCAGTTACTTCTAGTCCCACACTCTCAACAATCCTGAAAATTAACGTAAAAAATTCAGCTAATCTTTAGTCATAGTTTTCTTCTTTTTTCTGACAAAGGTGACTTTAATGGAAAGATACAATGTTCAAAAAATGAATTTGCATAGACGGTGTTTATTGATATAGAGAAAAGACATGACTCAGTGCCAAGAAGAATTATGTGGTTGGCCCTAGAGATGAAGCAAGTTCCCAAAAGTATGGTGGTGTGATTCAGGATAAAACAGTAGAGAGCATACTTGCACGCAAGCATGTGATAAGGAGACCAATTTCGTCCCTATTAGCTTGGACAAAACTAAGAGCCAATAGAAGTATCTATCTCTTCGCTTTAGATATTGATAAAACCATGACATAGAACATGAGATCCCATGGTTTCGGCTTTTTGCCAATGATGCCATGCTAACTGATGAGACTAGATCAGCGTCAACACAACTTTGTGGTTGTCGAGAAACGCTCATAAATCCAAGGAAATAAGGTAAGCAGGACTAAAATAGAGTACAGGAAGTGCATCTTTAATGAGGGAGAGGGAGAGAAAAATGTGGTGACTCCATAAGAAGTGCCTAAAAGGGATATATTTCAATATTTTGGTTTGATACTATATAAACATGAGGGCAAAGAAATTGTGGGACAGTTAAAAGTATATGATGAGAGTAAGGTGAAAGAAATGGTAGCAAGCATGGAATTGTTATCAATTTGGGACCGTAAATCACTTGGGAATACAATCTTCTAACTGCGACCGACCCACCCTACACTAATCTTGTCAGTGATGCCCTCTCAAGGAGACATGCCATGCTTACTATTCTTTGTGCTAGAGTGCTAGGTTTTTCTCTCATCAAAGATTTGTGCATAGATGATCCAAATTTCTCTAAAGTGATTCAAGAATGAAAAGAACGATATTGTAGCCCTTATTCCGTTCAAGATGGATTTCTGTTTAAAAACAAGAAACTTTAAGGGAGAAGCCCTTGGAGGAGGATTAGCCGATCACTTTGGCATCAACAAGACCCTAGCATTCTACAAGAACATTTCTATTTTAGGCCACACATGAAAAGTGATGTTAATGCCCTCCTTACAGATGTGCACGTGTCATCAAGCCAAGGGCAAGTTCCATCATGGCTTCTAATTCCATTACCTATCCTTTTCAACCATGGGAGGACATTTCTATTGATTTCACTATGGCCTTGCTACAAACCCAATAAGGAACAGATGTTATCATGGTAGTGGTGGATCGCTTCTCCAAAATGGCACACTTTGTTCCATGTCATAAAACTAACGCCGCCATACACAATGCTATTTTTTCCTCAACAAAATTGTACGTCTTCACTGTGTTCCTAAAACATAGTTTCTGACAAGGGCGTCAAGTTCTTGAGCTACTTTTGGAAATAGTAATCAAAATTGTTGGGCGCAAAGTTGTTGTTTAGCACCGCCTACCATCCTTAAACGGATGGACAAATAGACAATCGAATAATTACCACATTCCTGAGAAGCATGGTAAGTCCTTGAAAGATTAGGATATGAAAACTAGCATTTGTTGAGTTTGCATATAACTGGTCACCATCTTATGCTACTAGTCATACACCATCTGAGGTGAAGTATAAGGTAAACCCTCTCAGACCTATTGATCTAGTACCCGTCCATAAGGGTAATGAAGTCCATTTTGAGGCAACAACTCATGCTAAAGAAATGCAGAAGATTCATATACAAGACAATGACTTTGGACATAAAGAAGGCCAACAAACATCACAAGAAGGCTCTATTTGAACCTGGAGATCTCATATGGCAACACTTAAGGAAGGAAAGATTTCCTTCAAAAAGAAAAAACACGTTAATGTCGAGAGGCGATAGACCTTACAAGGTCTTAGAAAAAGGATTGGAGACAATTCATACAAGGTGGAGTTACCAGGAGATTCAAACATATCAACAACTTTCAATATTAGGGATTTTTCTCTTATCTTGAAGATGGTCCACTAGAAGATTTGAGGGAAAATTCTTCCCACCCTAGGGCAGTTGATGCAAAATCATCCAACCGTAAAGACGATTCTGTTAGTGCAAAAGTTGCTCATTTTAAGCTCACCTTAGGCCTGATTTAGATTTTCAAGCTACATTTGGGTTCAAAACACTTGGAGGGAATAACATACTTTTCTGACAGCCCAATAGAATATAATTCACCCATAATAAGTCCAAACTTGATGCCCATTAAGAACCTTTCGGATTGACTCATTTATCGAGTCTTTATGACAATCAGATCTATTAATGTCCTTTAATGTTTTTTAGTTACTTTCAAACTCTTAATCTTTCTAAAAATTAAATGTCGCCTAAATTTTCGAGCCTTTTAATTTGGCTCCCAGGTTGTACTACAAGGACACCTCTTGATTTTGAATACACATTGGCTTGTGGAGCTACTTTGAGTTTTCTATACACAAAAGGAGTCGATTCTTATTTATTGTTAGTGTGGTGTTGTTGCTTTATCACTAATACTATTCAACTTTTGGAAATTTAATTGATCATAGTGGTGTGCAATTACTTTATCCTCGATTCAATCACTTGTTTTTTGAGTGTGTATTCTCTTAGGCGGTTTGGAAACAGGTTAAGACAGAGGTTGGTCTCTATGGTTATGCAGACTCATGGAAGGCTATTATTCATGGCTTAAATATGGGTGCTGGGGGGTCTAAGATTTTGACTCAGAAACTTTCTTTATCTGCCTCTGTGTACTTTATTTGGCAGGAGAGAAATAATAGACTTTTTGGAAACCATAAGAGATCGGTGCGGGAACTTTCTAACATTATTCGAAATGGTATCATTCAAAGGGTGGCTTGGAGGAATAGGTACAAAACCTCTTTGGTGCTCAATGATGTTCCTTAATCGGTTGAGTTTTGCAGTGATTTGGTGGTGTTGCTTTTGGTGCTGGTCCGCGATCATCTTTTTTAGCTCTTGGTTTATTTCTGTTAGTCTTTACTTTTTCTGGATGTTGGTAGCTTGGTTTGTTGTTTCCAAGTTCTTTTGTTTTGTTTTTGGACGTTGTTGTCTCTGACACTTTGTTGTTTTGCCTTTTCCGTTGTTTAATATATTGCCTGGAGTTTTTCCGCTCAAAAAAAAATACCAAATCGGTTAGATTACTTGAGTTAGCCGAATGATTAAAAAATTTCCACAGCTTTCGAGAGGCCTGGGACTCTCCCAAAACGTATTCCTACGCAATTGAATTCACAAACCAGAATCCCCTCCTAGACCACCTAGACCTGTTATTTATACCACCCCACTGCATTACCTAATTGTACTAAGGCAGTAGTGACTTGTACCAATCAACTAAATTTAACCAGAGGTATAACAATACTCGCCCCTAAATTTCCACCTTGTCCTCAACGTGAAAAATAATCAAACAGAAATTCATTCCAACAACTTACAATGCCAGCCCCATTTGCAACAACCCTAGTAGTGCCCACGTTGTCTCCGGCAACCCTGATGGATCAGCTACCCATGTTAAAAAGGCCTTCCCTGTCAATAGTTGCTTATCTTTTAAAAGATCCTAGCTTCCACAACACCATTCTTTGCATTCTCTTCTAGACTCACAACTTTTCAATATTGATTGGGATGATAACCCCTTTCACAACCATTACTTTTATGTTTCCAACCAAAATCAGCTTATGTATCCCAGTAGTAGTTGGATTGGCTAGGACAAATATACAAGGGCATACAATAACCACCATTAAAATCAAAGAGATAAGTGCAAACTCCACATAATTGTCATCCATTTTGTTCTCAACCTTTTACAAATATAATGGTGGGTTTTGCTCTCACCGTTGTCAATGAGTACCAGTACACAAGCCCTCAATAATGCCCGATGACATCATTGTTTTTTTAATTAATTAAACCCTATCACGGTTAAATGTACCTTGATTTGTGGTTTCATGACTATAGCTCCACCACCGTCCAGCAGCTCTGTATTTTCTTCCATCGAAGTATTCTCCTCTAATTTCTATATGAACTTCCCACATGAACCAGTAGGTTTCCAACCTTCAAAGCAATATGCTGCTTTTACGCTCAAATACAAATGAAATTCGTGCTCAGTTATCGGAATCCGCTTAACTTATTAAGACAGACGGCCCTTCCGTGCACAGATATAGATTCATTCTTCGTACCTGGTCCAGCCTCACAACCCTTTTAGGATTAGCAACAGCGGTGTTCTGAGAACGTAGATGATAGCGGTGAGAACAGTGACGAGTAAAGTGACAATAGCATATGCAGCTGTGTTGGTGGCTGCTTGCCAACCGTTTCAATTTTCGTCTATGTTGGCATAAATCCTGGAATAGAACTCGAGGGTTTGGATGAGGAATAGTAGGAAGACGATGGTGGAAGTTCCCGATAAACAGTGGCTGGTCAATCTCTCTAATTAATGGATGACAAAACGAGGTTCGACGTGAAAATTAGGACCTGTATTAAGTTTGTATCTAGTTCGGTACAGGTGATTGGGATTGAGCTTGGGCCAAATTAACATCATAGAATTAGGCTTGAATGTGATATCAGTTTTTTTTATTCTTCAACTGTGCCAGGATTCAGCGACCGATTTTCTTGTCGCATGTGTCCCTTACGATGGTATCAACAGTAATGCCGGAGAGAGTGGTGACAACGGTGATAGTGGCGTGAGGTGGTTGTTCATCAACTCAACCATTTCCCTTTGGCCTCAATCACCTTTTTCCTACGTTCACTATGAATGCAACCCAGAAAGTTCTTCCCTTACTGTAACGACTTCTAATTTCTGTAATTTCTCCTTTTCTTTCTCTATCCAAAATTTCTTCTTTCTTCTTTTTCCTCTCATCATTGTCTTGGTCATCGGCTCTGCTTCAATTGCTTCCTCATCCATAACAATTAAAGACTTGAAATTCAGATCTAATTTTAGATTTAGGTTTGGATCCATTTTTGAATCTGGATCTGGATTCGGATATGATATTGTATGCATTCTCAGATATGGACTTTTTCCTGTCCCAACTTTGTTGGTTCGAATTCATGTACTACTTCCAAGACTTGAATACAAGTCGTATTGAAACATCCATTTCGTCGTCCTCTTCTGCTTATCTTCTTGCAATTTGATCACCTTTTCCATCATGTTCTGGTGTACCTCCGGTTAAATGTTCTCCTTTCCGTGTACTTTATAGGAGAGACCCTCCACCTTTGATACGATATAAATCTGCTTCCTCAAATTTGCAGTCCGTAGAACAAGAATTAATGAGCAAAGATGAAATTCGGGATGAGGTCAAGATGCATCTGTTGAAGCTTCACTCAATGTAAGATGAAACAACAGGCCGACTTAAAAAGAAATGATGTTGTCTTTTCACCCCAATATTGAGTGTTCTTAAAATTACGTCCTTACCACGGAAATTCTTAGTGAAAGGTAATCATCCAAAGTTGTTGGCCAGATTTTATGGTCCCTATAAGATCTTGGAGCAGATTGGAAAAGTAGCCTACAAACTAAAGCTACCCGTGGGAGTGAAGATACATCTAGTATTTCATGTGTCGCAATTAAAGCAAGCTTTTGGCAATAATGCTTCTACAACAGAAATTCCTACCCAGTTTACGGAAGACTTGGTTCTACAAGCAAAGCCAAAGGATCTGTTAGATATTCGCCCAATTACTCAAGGCGAACCGGGCCAGTTGGAAGTTTCGGTGAAATGGAAAGGAATGTCCAAATTTGAGTCTTCTTGCATTTACAAGCTTTGTTACAGCAATTTCCTAATAATCACCTTGAGGACAGGATGAAATCTTTGGGGGGAGTATTGGTGTACCTCCGGTTCAGTTCACATATAGGAGGGGAAATTAGTGTGGTTCCTTATAATCTGTTCTGAATAAGGCCTTAGGGGTATTTCGGGTTTTCTTTTTGTTTAGGGTGTGGGAGCCTTTTTGTTGGCGGGGAGTTTCCTGTTTTGGGTATTCTGTTTTCAATTCAGTTGTAATATGAGCTTTGTTGTGGAGAGACCATGGCCTCTCGAATGCCATTGGAGTGAATTCCTTTGCATATCAATTCAATTACAAGCTTTCGACATTAGTTTATAGCATCTTTTTCATTGTCTGCATACCCTTATTTATAAACCCCAAGTGTTATGTATTTTCATTAATTTTGCCCCATGTATTCCAAATCGTCAATGCTCACTAAATCCTCGATTTGTGATGTAACGCTTCTAGTTGTCATCTTCCCATATCGTAGTGCGCTGATACCAATTTGATATACACTAATGCCAAATTGGTTGAATTACTTGAATTAGCCGAATGACTACAATTTCCACAGGCTTTTCCAAGAGGCCTGGGACTCTCCGAAAACGGTTTCCCATGCAATTGAATTCACAAAAACAAAATCCCCTCCTAGACCACCTAGACCTTTTATTTATACCACCCCACTACATTACCTACTTGTACTAAGGCAGTGGTCACTCGTACCCAATCAACTAAATTTAACCACCATTACACCGGATATAACAATACGCATCACTTTACTTGACTTGTCGAAGCTCCTTTCAAGCGACTTTCAGACAACCTTCTCTTATCTATTAGCTAGCTAGAAGCTCCTTTCAAGCGACTTTCAGACAACCTTCTCTTATCNGCGACTTTCAGACAACCTTCTCTTATCTATTAGCTAGCTAGAAGCTCCTTTCAAGCGACTTTCAGACAACCTTCTCTTATCTATTAGCTAGCTAGCGTTCCCTTGTCCCGAATGCTTCTACCATTAAAGATAAGATGCATTATTTGCTTGTTTTTCTTGCTTACTAGGTTGTAACTTCTGCAACTAACTACAACACGTCATATAACTAGCATAAGCTTGTCATCCCTTAGCTTTTGTTCGTTGTTTCCAATTTTACATGTCATGCTTAAGTCTTAAAAGCTTCAATGATTTATACTTTACACATTACATGTAGTACTTTGACTTGTAAGTTCCTTCTCCTTGTAAGCTATTTGTAAGCACTTCGCATTTTTTGTGCATATAAGAGTATATTTTAACTTCCATTATATTTCTAGACCATATGCCCCTATTTTGCATCCTTCTAAACATGATTATAGATCCAAATATCTAAGGCCTTATAATGCACATAAATGTACATTCACATCTTAGGATAAAATGCATATAGTCTTACTCATCATGTTTAGCATTTATCTTAAGGACTTAAGAGCTCTTACTTGCATACATTTCTTGATGTGCCATTGTATTGATTTTGGATCTTGCATAAACTAACTTAGGTTTCTATGAATCGAGAGCTTTTGGTACTCTACATGACCATCTTGTAGTAAACTTGCCTCCTCTTTGGGTAAACAAAACAAAGGCATGTGACAAAAAGTAATCTTGCAAGTAGTTGCTCTATTATATTTTGAAAAAACAATTAAGGAAGATAAAATATCCAAAAAGTAGAAAACAGTTGTAGAAATAAGGATGTTTAGATGGACCTATAGTCGGACCAGCCTTAATAGGATACCAAATGAGGTCTCACGCGAAATTGGGAGTGACACATTACGGATAAGTTAAGAGACGGAAAATTATGGTGGTTTCGGCACATTCGTAGGAGACAAGTGACAACTCTGCTAAGGATGGGAGAAAGTGTGACTGTCGAGGGGGAGAGGAGGGATAAGCCGAGGATGACATGGGATGAGCAATTAAGGTTAAGCATGGTGGCTATAGGCATTTCCGATGACATGACCTCTGATAGGAGTTACTACAGACGTAGGATTAGGATAGTAGACTAGAGGACTAGGGGTGCGCATCTATAGCTAACATAGATCAGGAGTTGGGGAGGTAGAGGGTAGGGTCCAATGAGTCCCTGAGTTGGCTGGCAGTTAGTTTACTATGTTGGACTAGGGTGTGTGGTTTTGCTTACCGAGGTTTTCTTGTACCTACTTCGGTTTATATGTTGTTTCTTGCTCCTTACTCGCTTTTCACTTCATCTTTTTCGCACACTTTTCGCTTTGCACAAGCCAAGGGTCTTCCTGGAGACAATTACTCTACTCCTTGAAATAGAGGTCAAGTCATCTCACCCTCCCCACACCCCACCTTCGGGTGGATATACTGCACTCGTTATTGTTTGGTTAAAAGATCCAGAAACTATACTCATAAGCATAAAATTAAAATATCACATTGCTTACAAATTTTTATATTTTCTTTTCCTCTATGTTTTTGTTTTTAAGAAAGCAAGATCGTTGATACTTACCCTGATGCTTCGTGGCCAAATATCCGAGGAAATAGCGGAGGTTGTGCCTGCAAATTGAAATTTGGTTGTTATACATGAAAATTCAAGCTAACAAGTAACAAGGACATATACAACAGTTACACAAAAAGCCTCAAAGATGTTAACAAGCACATGAGTTATCATTGTACTACATGAATCACTTGTAACATTTTTTAGTCAAGTCCATAATTTTATAACTAATAATACCCTTCTTAATCGGAAGAAACAAGGAAATGTCTATGTGAAAAAAGATAGATGAACAAATTAAAGGAGAACACCAATTGGTGTATATTAGATTGGACGTAAGAGAACCAACAGGACAAAGCATGTTTTATCCTCTTGATGCAAAAAATGAAATTGAACACATTTTTAGTTATTGAGATCTCACTTATGCTCTATAGATCGACTTACTTCTTGGTCACGGTATTGTGGTTGAGTTAACATCCTTTTCCAAGTGTTTTGTACATGTTTTTATAGGCTTAACCCTAATTCTGGCCGGACTATGCAAAGGATGAAATTTTTAGGAAAATCCAATAAGTTGCATTATCCATGGATTGCATGTTGTCTTGAGGGTATATTTTACTAGGCCGTACAACAAAGCCAATATAGAAGCAGAACAGGCCCTGTAAGAAACTTGCTATGAACAAAAGAAGAAATAACATGAAACTCATATTTCCTAAAACAGGATGAAGAAGCTGACTAAGAATTGGAACATGTCCTGTTATTCTCCGCTGAGCAAACACAAAAAGTTACAATTGTTGTCTCACAAACGATCTATTGAAAATCTGGTTATCATGTGTCCCGGATGTTTGTAATATGTTTTTCATAACTAAACCCATATGTCATCTAGTCATTGTTACAGAATCTCCGATCTTCTCCTCCATTCAGGTTTGTCATTGCCTTAAGAGAAAGATTTTGGATTAGTTTTTCAACAGTATTGCATTTGATTTGGCAAAACAGTCTCGTTGTTGGTTGCAATACGGTGAATTTGGGCAATCGAAGAAAATATGTGCAATACCCTCCATAGGGTGAGAACATAAATGCATTACATCGCCCTAGCACTGCAAAATATGGAGGATATACGGCCATTAATGACCATCTAATCATGGAAGCACAAACACAAGATAAACGATTATCTAGGACATGCCCATTAAACCACACTGCCTACTACCTCGGTACTCCTAGTCATGTCAGATTCCCAAATAGTTCTAGCTTGCTGTCTATTCAAAACCTTGTCAAAAGATGGTCATCTTCATGTGGATTATTGGGCAGAGGTAGGGGAAGAGGGGAAATCCCTCATACACATTGATAAAAAAATAAAAAAATAAAAAATAAAAACTAGTTGAGTTACATCTTGGTTGAATAGGTTTTTGGCTTTTGAGAAAAATCTTGTTATTCCACCCAATCTTGTTTGATATTAACCTATATGGGCTGCTCACTGTCTCTAGCCCAAAAGTGTTGAAAAATATAGCTGGTTGTAACCAAATGTTTATGGAATGGCCGAATGGGGATGAAGGATGATATAGCACCCCCACAAACTCAATGTGACATGGTTTCATCTTATTGATAATAGAGGGGTGGTTTACGTGACAAAAAAATAAATTAACCAAAATAAAGCCCAGACTATCACAGAATACTGCAGATTATTTAGGTTCAACCTCAGTTGACATGGGCTCGCAGTAAATACAAGTGTGTGGCAAAATAACATTTGGCAGGCCTAGAAGAAGGTATTGAGGTCATAGATCCAACTCCTGCCTTTTGGAAAGCTATGACTCGTTGGTCTCATTCATATTAACATGGAGGGATTGTAAATTCACAAATGAGTTTATCTTGAGGGAAAAAACAAATTCTTGATTTTTTCAGAAGTCTCTAACATAAAGATAGCATTGTAGATTACAATATTACATTACATGTAACATGTAGTTCTAATAATCAAATAGAAAACATCATGTATTTTAAATATCAAACTTATATTGCATTACTATGTAGTACAAACTTTTATATAAAAATTGCAGTGATTGTGATCCAATTGTTAACTACTTTCTCCGCCATAATACCTGCTCCTACTTGCTGCCAACGAAATTTTAACCAAGAACAAGTCTGCTGGGACTATTAAGGAAATGTCTAGAATACCCAATGCTGGAACTAACAAGATCTTGATACAACATATTATGTGATGATGATAACAGGTAATATTCGCTTGAAAATTCTCCACAAAAGAGAAAACATTCAAATAAATTTGAATCTAAAAATGGAGGCTGTTGCAATTTGAATTGGGGTTAAGGTAGGTAGTACATAAACCAATTGGAATTTCTTCATTCACTACACTCCCTCCATGAGAGGGAAGGGATACATTTCATTTTATCCTTTTCAACATTAAAATTGATTGATGTATTTTAAAGTTCTAAAAAACAATGGAAAGCTTACTTGAGAGAGCCAAGCGGTGACATC
Organism: Cynara cardunculus var. scolymus; assembly: GCF_001531365.2. Taxonomy (NCBI): domain Eukaryota; kingdom Viridiplantae; phylum Streptophyta; class Magnoliopsida; order Asterales; family Asteraceae; genus Cynara; species Cynara cardunculus. The sequence goes on from NW_020200909.1 coordinate 34,787, forward strand.
ACTGCGACAAAGGGAGGTCGAAACAACCTTGATCCGTATTTCAGACGGTTGCGGTGGACTCACTTCCACCTCCTCCATCACCATTGGTTCCCCTGCTCCCCATGCCACCGCAGCTGCAAAAAGGTAGTTAAATTTTCCTTCATTACCAACCACATAGACCAGTACTACTACTTAACAAAAGAAACCAATTAAAAAAATGAATGGAAGACCTTTGCATTTGATGACTCCTCCAGGGTTTTTCACGAAGCTGGAACTTCTTGTGGTTGCTGATGACATATTTTCTTGGTTCAATTTGAATCTCAACGAGGGTCAGTAGCTTTATTCGTCTGGTGGAAGGTTGGTAGCACATCTGGTGACTGGGGGTAGGTGAAGTTAGAGAAGTAGCAACAATGACGTAGGAAGATTATATGCATTTTTATAAGAAATTTTGAGAAACTGGAATCGCATTTCCATCGGTGGGAAGGCTAATGATACGGATACTAATGGCACCCTAACCTTTAGGCAATCATTTTATTTCATTTTTTTTTTACTTTTTGTTTTTTCTTATTTAAATATATACACACACATTGATTTTAATTAATTTAAATTATTAATTAATTTTTTTAGTTTTTTTTTCTCTTATTTATTTATATTATATTTGAATAT